>NW_011481948.1:149793-151835 GCF_000754665.1 Bison bison bison | reverse complement strand
TCACCGGTGCCCTCCGCCCGCTTTCCTCCCGGACCGCAGGCTACGTGGAGTCCATCATGGGCCGCAGGAGGCCGCTGCCCAGGATCCGAGCTCACGACCCGCAGCTTCGGGCGCAGGCGGAGCGGCAGGCGGCGAACTTCGTGGTGCAAGGTGCCGGAGCCCCTCTACTCCCTGGTCTTCAGCCCCGCAGGACGGGTGACTGTCGGACCTGCCCCTGCGAGGCTAGCTCTGCAGGCAGCAGGCAGGCTCATGGAGGTCGTCCGCCAGCGCTAGAGTCAAACGGAGACCCGTCCCACCACCCTCGGCCCGAACTCTCGCTGTACCCCTGGCAGGTGTGAGGCCGCGGGGCCCAGCGCACCTTCCAGGGATCCGCGCAGGATGCGGGCGGAGGGCCCACCTGCGCAGGCCTCCAGCTCTGGGAGCCCCTGGGCGTCCGGGTGGAGGGAGGGCAGGGGCGTGACCACGGTCCACACACCCGGCGCCCTCCTCAGGAGGCCCTGGGAGCCTGGCAGCCCAGCCGCGTCCCCACTTGTGACCCCAGGACTCGGGTGGAGAGCCAAGGCCTACAGGCCCAGAGGCAGGGCTGGAGGCGGGCCGGAGCCCTGGAGGGGTGTCTGCTGTAGGGGCACCCAGCAGACCCGGGGCGGGAGGTGTGGGCCGTGGGGCACGGAGGGCGAGCCCCACGGAGGGGCCGGTGCAGCGCTGCCCCGGCCTCAGCCTCACGCCTCGCTTGGCCAGCGGAGAGGACGCTGCCCCACCTCCACCCTGGCCCCCCAGCCACACCCTGCTTCCCCTCTGGTCTCTTCACATCCTCTCAGCCCGCCCACTCCTCCTAAGGCAGCAAGCCTCTCCACATCCAGCCAGGGCAGAGGGTCCCCAGGCCCCGAGTCCCCACGAGCCCCACAGAGAGGCCGGCAGGCTGGCCGCAGAGACCAGAGGACACTGCCGGCAACCCTGCTGTGCCCTGGGGGCAGCTGCTGCCCTGAGGTGGGGGGAGGCGGCCCACGGACTGCAGGCTTGTTTCTCCGTGAACCTGGGAGCTTCAAAGGGCTTAAGGCCACGAATGGAGACCTGAGCTTCAGTCTCGTCCCAGGAGCAGAGCTGCTTGTTGAGACACCCACTGTGAGCTGGGCACCAGAATGAGCAGCTCCACCGTGCTGGTGCCCGCTGACTGTGTGACTGGCCCTGCTCACGTCCCGGGGCTGCACACCGGGAGCCTGAGGCTTGCTGGGGATCAAGGGCCACTTGGCGGGTGGGCTGCGGGAGCAGGGATGACCCAGTGCCTCAGTCCTGGCCCCATCATCCTGCAGCCGGTGTGGTGGACACGATGCGGTCAGAATCCGTGAGTGTGCTGAGACCCTGCTCCCGGGGCTCCTGGGGAGCTGCATTATGTGGCAAAAGGGAGTCTGCAGGTGTAGGGTCCTCAGTCAGCTGACCTCAGCTCACCAGGCCAAGGTGGGACATCCCAGGTGGGCCTGGCCTGACCAGGTGGGCCCTCGAGAGAAGGTTTAGGGGCCAGAGTCCGAGGCCCTGACCATGGAGGAGTCAAGCAGACTCTAGCGAGAGGCCCATGGCCCCCAGGAAGCAGGAACCTCTGTCCGCTGGCTCCAAGGAAGTGAACCTGGCCATCACCGAGGTCGTCCGAGAGGGAGCCTTCCCTAGCAGAGCCTCCAGATGAGGAGCTGGCCAGGGGCCAGGTCCAGAGGAGCGTAGGGGCCCCCACACCTGCAGGAGCGGAGAGGCCAGAGGGAGACCCACGGTTCTGACCTGCTGAGTACAGGGCCACATGCCCCGCGGTGTGGACAGATCAGCCCGCCCGCCCGGGTGGCGGGCTGCAGGCTGGGCCTCACACAGTGCCTGAACCGGAGCCCTTTGGTTCCACAGGCTCAGCTGCCGACCTCTGCAAGATGGCCATGATCCGCATCTTCACGGCTATGGCCACGTCGCCTACCCTGACGGCCAGGTCAGTGAGCGAGCCGCCGGTCCCCAGGACCTGCCCTCCCTGGCGGGGTGTGGGCCTGCCGCCCACCCCCGCTCCAGCC
>NW_011481948.1:147829-149693 GCF_000754665.1 Bison bison bison | reverse complement strand
TCCTGGCAGCCCCCCGGTCTCCCCCTCCCACCTTGCCCTCCATGTACGTTTGCGCGCTCCACCCTAGAAGCCTCCGGCTCTGTGTGTGGCCATGGGGAGAGCCTGCCCTGCCGAGGACCCCTCCCTGGGGCTCAGCCTACCCCCACCAGGGGTGAAGTGCGTGGCGGGTTAGGTGGGAAAACCTTCTGAAACGCTGTGTGTCATGGGCCCACCCTGAGGGGCATGCTCACCCCCACGTGCCTGCAGCATGTCCCCAGCCGTGAGGACAGCTGGACCCCTCCCCTGCCGCCGCTGGGACAGGGGACCCGCTGGGACACGGAGACCCTTTGGGACACAGGGACCCGCTGGGGCAGGGGACCTGTGCCTGGGGCCGCCCTCTCTGCAGAGCTCGCTGTGTCCCGGGGCTTCTGGTGCTCTTACATCCTCTGGTGCACCTACATCCAAGGTGAAGGACGCTTCCCTCACCTGAGGTCGCCCACCTTCCCTCAGGAAGCTTTCTCCTTTACGTCTTCAGACATTTCCTCCTGTTCATGGTCACCATGGAGCCTACATTCTTTTTTAAAAATTATTTAATTGAAGAATAATTACTTTACAATACTGTGATGGTTTCTGCCATACATCGACATGAATCGGCCACAGATGTACATGTATCCCCCCATCCTGAACCCCCACACCACCTCCCTCCCCACCCCATCCCCTGGGTTGCCCCGAGCACTGGCTTTGGGGGCCCTGCTTCATGCATCGAACTTGCACTGCTCATCTGTTCTACATACAGTGACGTGAAAGTGAGTCACTCAGCCGTGTTCACCTCTGTGCAACCCCAGGGACTATACAGTCCTGGAATTCTCCAGGCCAGAATACTGGAGTGGGTAGCCTTTCCCTTCTCCAGGGGATCTTCCCAGCCCAGGGATCGACCCAGGTCTCCCACATGGCAGGCAAATTCTTTACCAGCTGAGCCACATGGGAAGCCCAAGAATACGGGAGTGGGTAGCCTATCCCTTCTCCAGGGGATCTTCCTGGCCCAGGAACTGAACTGGGGTCTCCTGCACTGCAGGCGGATTCTTTACCAGCTGAGCCGCCAGGGAAGCCCTATGCACCTTATTGCCAAATTCAGGCTTAAATTGAAAAAAGTACGGAAAACCACCAGACAATTCAGGTATGACTCAAATCCTTTACAATTATACAGTGGAAGTGAGAAACAGATTCAAGGGATTAGATCTCACAGACAGAGTGCCTGAAGAACTATGGACAGAGGTTTGTGACATTGTACAGGAGGCAGGGATCAAGACCATCTCCAAGAAAAAGAAATGCAAAAAGGCAAAATGGTTGTCTGAGGAGGCCTTACAAATATCTGTGAAAAGAAGAGAAGCGAAAGGCAAAGGAGAAAAGGAAAGATATACCCATTTGAATGCAGAGTTCCAAAGAATAGCAAGGAGAGATAAGAAAGCCTTCCTCAGCGATCAATGCAAAGAAATAGAGGAAAACAATAGAATGAGAAAGTCTAGGGATCTCTTCAAGAACACTATAGATACCAAGGGAACATTTCATGCAAAGATGGGCTCAATAAAGGACAGAAATGGTATGGACCTAACAGAAGCAGAAGATACTAAGAAGAGGTGGCAAGAATACACAGAAGAACTGTACAAAAAAGATCTTCACGACCCAGATAATCACGATGGTGTGATCACTGACCTAGAGCCAGACATCCTGGAATGTGAAGTCCAGTGGGCCTTAGGAAGCATCACTACAAACAAATCTAGTGGAGATGATGGAATTCCAGTTGAACTATTCCAAATCCTGAAAGATGATGCTGTGAAAGTGCTGTACTCAATATGCCAGCAAATTTGGAAAACTCAGCAGTGAC
>NW_011481948.1:146063-147239 GCF_000754665.1 Bison bison bison | reverse complement strand
CCTCACAGCCTGGGGAGGAGCGCTGTCCCCCAGGCCTGGAGGAAGGACACAGCGTGGGACACCTGAGACCCGGTGCCCGCGGCTCCTGCCCTGGGTCTGGGCTGCCATCCTGCCCATGCAGCAGCAGGGTGGGAAGGACCCAGTGGGCACGCGCTCGTCTCCCAGGGTCTCTCCTGCTGGCTCCCTGACCAGATCCTGAATTCGAGCCTCCTGCTCGCCTGTGTGGTTTCCAGGGGTGACCTGGCCAAGGGTGTGCGGGGCCCGGGCCCACTCCCCGTCTTGGCAGCAGCCAGAAACCAGGGCCCGCTCTGCCTCACGCTGCTGTAGATCCAGGAAGTTTCTGCGGGCCACAGGAGGGGTGCTGGCAGACGAGGGTCTGGGGCTGTTTAGAGGAATTCAGAAACACAGCGGTCACCTCTGCCCGCTGTCTGCATGAAATGTGTTTCAAAACAAAACATGTTGACTGCAGCCTGCCACTTCAGAAATTGTAGCAGGCCGTCCACACTGTGCCCGAGAACGCGGCCATGCAGCGGAGGGGCAGGCACGCGCTGGGTGCCCGGAGCCCAGGCTGGGCCACGCTGCCTGGACTCCCAACACGCCCTCACCGGCTGGAGCCACGGGGCCACCCCCGCTCGCTGCCCACAGGCTGCAGTGGAAGGCTGGGGCTCCTGACCCCCACACCGCCCTTGCCCAGGGAGCCCCTTCCTCTCTGTTTGCAGGGGACAGGCCTCCCGGGTCTTAGAACACATCGGGGCTAGAAGAAAGCTTTGGGGACTATGGATTCCAACTCACACGTGCAGAGAAGGGAGGCTGAGAAAGAATGCATCACAACATGGCCCAGCTCACCCAACCTGGCCCAGCATGGGGCCTCCTTGCCCTGAGCTCTCAGAGGCCCGCAGCCCCTCAGCGGCGAGACAGCCTCCGGAGGACCCTCCCTGCCCCTCTGCCCGGGGTACAGGACTGCAGGGTCCTCTCTCCACACGGGCAGCCCTCTGCCCTCTGTCCTCTGACCTTCTGAAGGCAGCAGCGACCCCAGGGCCCCATCAGGCTGATGCACCTGTGTCCTTGCGCTTCCGGCCACAGGAGGGTCAGCGGAGGTGCCCGGGGGGACAGAGGAGATGACTGGGCCCTCCAGGCAATGAGAGGCGGCCTCACAGGACGCGAGGGCCCAGGGAC
>NW_011481948.1:145534-145963 GCF_000754665.1 Bison bison bison | reverse complement strand
AGAGATCTGTTGATCCAATGATCTGTTGAATCATGGAAAAAGCAAGAGAGTTCCAGAAAAACATCTATTTCTGCTTTATTGACTATGCCAAAGCCTTTGACTGTGTGGACCACAAACTCTGGAAAATTCTTAAAGAGATGGGAATACCAGACCACCTGACCTGCCTCTTGAGAAATCTGTATGCAGGTCAGGAAGCAACAGTTAGAACCAGACATGGAACAACAGACTGGTTCCAAATTGGGAAAGGAGTGGTTCAAGGCTGTATCTTGTCACCCTGCTTATTTAACTTATATGCAGAGTACATCATGAGAAATGTCGGGCTAGAGGAAGCACAAGCTGGAATCAAGATTGCCGGGAGAAATATCAATAACCTCAGATATGCAGATGACACCACCCTTATGGCAGAAAGTGAAGAGAAACTAAAAGCCT
>NW_011481948.1:145061-145434 GCF_000754665.1 Bison bison bison | reverse complement strand
GGAATTGGCAATGGACAGGGAGGCCTGGCATGTTGCAGTCCATGGAGTCACAAAGAGTCGGACGCGACTGAACTGAACTGAACTGAATGTACATGTTTCACTGCTATCCTCTCAAATCAACCCACCCTCACCTTCTCCCACTGAATCCAAAAGTCTGTTCTCGAAATTTAGAAAGACGGTACCAACAATCCTGTGTGCAGGGCAGCAAAGCCTACATTCTCTACGTGATTTCAGCACCTCCGTAGAGCAGCATGTCCCAGGCAGAGGCCTGGCCCAGGAACGTGGTGTCGCGTCCCAGTGTGGGAGGGGGACGCTCCTGCCCAGCCCTGTGGGCCCCCGTCCAGCCCTGCACCCCGGCCATGGGTCACCTCAC
>NW_011481948.1:142018-142606 GCF_000754665.1 Bison bison bison | reverse complement strand
CTCCCGAGCCCCGTTCTCTCCTCCCGGAGGCTGTCCTGTGACGGAGCAGTGACCCCAGCTGCTTCCCCACCCTGGTCCTCCCACTCCCCCGAGCCTCAGCCTCCTGGGCTGCGGGTGCCAAAGCCCGGGCGGATGGCCCAGCGCTGTGGGGTGCCACGCACGCCCCCGGGAACCCGCCCCCTGCGCCACGGCCGCCCCCGGGCACAGGCAGAGGCCCAAACGCCAGGGTCTCCTCCATGTGCCTTGCAGGTTGCTTGCCCAGATTCACGATGAGCTGCTGTTTGAAGTGGAGGATTCACAGGTTCCTGAGTTCACAGGTGAGCCCCCAGGGGCCGGGGTTGCTCCTGTTTCAGGAATAGTTAAAGCTTCTCCTGCGGGGCTCACAGGCCCCTTCCCTGCCTGCTGCAAGGGGCACCTGCAGAATGCCCAGGCTGGTCTAGGGGCCCTTGAGAGGCCCAGAGGGCTGCACCCCGGCCAGCGGCCCCCAGAGAACGCTGCGTGCCCTGCTGCAGGCCCCGCAAGGTGGGGGCAGCACTGGGACCCCCGCCACGGGAGCCGGGCTGCGGAGCAGCGGCAGGGTCCGCCCCC
>NW_011481948.1:140599-141918 GCF_000754665.1 Bison bison bison | reverse complement strand
TACATGGGCCCCCACCCTACATGGGACCCCACCCTGCACGGACCCACCCCACACAGGGTCCCATCCTACACGGTGGCTGTGGGTTTGGAAATGACAAGTCTGAAACAAACCATTTGAAGGGAATGCTGTGCGCTCCCTTGCTGGTTACAAAGGAAAGAGAAAGTCCCACATCTGGAACAGTCCTGTCCCCCTCGTCATGGGGGCGGCCGCTGGCCTCCAAGGCAGGTGGCCTCCAAGGCAGGTGGCGAGGCGAGGCTCCCTGAGACACACGGGGCCTCCCACCTGCACTTGGGAGCCACCATCTGGCGCTGTGCTCAGGGTGCCCTGGGGTCACAATCCAGCCAGGGACCACGAGACAGGTGACCCTGGTGTGGCCGGGGCTGGGTTTCATCTCTGAACGCTGGGTGGGCACGACATACCCAGTGGGGCCCAGGGGGCAGACACCGGCTGAGGCTGCATGGCACTTGGGTCCCTGCCCTCAGGGACCCTGCGGAGCGGGCTCTAAGCGCGGGTGACCACAGGGAGCGCCAGCTCCGCCCGCTGCTTATTTGAGGTCCCTCAGCGGGTCCATCTCACAAAGGCGGGGACACACGAGGGCCTGGTGGCGCCTGCACACCCAGTGAGGGGCCAAGGTCCCGACTCCCCGCGGGAAGCCCTGGACCCCCTGCAGTCCCCAGGGAGACCGGGGCCTCTGCCGGTGCCCAGAGAGCAGGCTGGGGACCCCAGCCCGACCCAACCCCGTCACCACCAGGGTCCTCTGCCAGCACAGGGGCAGCTGCTGGTGCCACTGCAGGCGCCCCGGGCCCAGCGCCCCACGAGACCGCCGTGAGCCCCGAGGCCGTGGTGGGGCAGGCAGCAGCCTCCTGCAGTCTCTGTACCCAAGCGCCAGCTGACTCGGGATGGGAGGAATGTCCTCTCATCCTGGGGCACAGGGCTTGGCGCAAACGCTGAGGAAGCCCGAGCTGGCCGACCCCGCCGCGGGCCGCTCCCGTCCCCAGACCCTCCAGCGACGGGCCACCAGCCCCGGTGACTCCAGCTGTCCTTGCGGCTTCGCTGGCACCTGAACCCTCACAGGGGTTTCAGTGGGAACACAGGCCATCCTACCTGGGCTGCTCCAGCCTGGCCATCGGCGGGGGGTGGTCAGTGGGTGGGGGCGGGGGGCAGCGGCAGAGAAGTGGGGAGGCTACGGCGCCCCTGGGGGCCAAGGGCCCTGCTCCCCACTGCCTGCAGCTGGGCCAATTAAGGTGCCTCAAGCATGATGCAGCCAGTGGGACCTGGAAGCCGTCAGGAAGAACCACGGGGCTGCTCGAGCGGCGGGG
>NW_011481948.1:139649-140499 GCF_000754665.1 Bison bison bison | reverse complement strand
GGGCATGTGAGCACAAGTCCTCCCGGACCCCCAGCCCCTCAGCAGCGCCTCTGTGGCCCCCACACCTCCTCTCACCCCGGCGTCTGTGTACCCCAAGGCGGGTGGGGACAGACCCCCTCCAGGGGGTGCCTGAAGGCGCTTAGAGAGGGCATGGAGCCAGGACCCACCCAGCGGAGGGGGCCGGAGTGGGTGCAGACCCTTCCGCTCTGGCTCAGCCCCGGGGCCCCGAGTCCAGGGTGTGGGGTAGGGAGTGTGGTGGTGTCTCAGGGGCAGGAAGGGGCCCAGAGGGCAGCTCTGAGGTGCCCAGGCTGTGGGCTGGGGTCGTGTGCCCGCAGAGTGGCCTCTGAGAGGTCACTCAGAGCTAGAGGTCAGTCCCTGCTGGGGTCCTGCCCCCGTGATGGTTTTGGGGGGTCCTCTAATGTCTATTGGAAAGAGCCAACTCATTGGAAAAGACCCTGATGGTGGGAGAGATTGAGGGCAGGAGAGGGGACAACAGAGGATGAGATGGTTGGATGGCCTTACTGACTCGATGGACATGAGTTTGAGCAAACTCTGAGAGTTGGTGATGGACAGGGAAGCCTGGTGTGCTGTGGTCCATGGGGTCGCAAAGAGTTGGACACGACTGAGCGACTGAACAGCGGCAGTTGGGGCCTTCAGCCCCTCTTTCTGCGTGTGTCCCTGTTTGTCCACCTTTGGCCGTGTCGAGTCTTGGTTGCGACGCGCAGGGTCCCTGCGGTGCCTGGGCTCGGTGCCTGTGCCTCGTGGGCGTGGCTGCTCTGAGGCACGTGGACTCAGCTCCCTGATGCGAGATGGAACCCACAGCCCCTGCGCTGGAAGGCAGACTCTTAAG
>NW_011481948.1:136831-138853 GCF_000754665.1 Bison bison bison | reverse complement strand
GCAGGTGAAGGGGCTCAACCAAGATTGAGGCATCACGACGGGGTGGGTATTCTGGAGCCTGTAAGCCTGCCAGTGTGTGTGAGAGTGTGTGTCTAAATGTGTGTGTATGTGTGAGTGCATGAGAGTGTGTGTGTCTGAATGTGTGTGGGTGCATGTGTGTGTATCTGAGACTGTATGAATGTATGTGTAAGAGTGTGTGTGCCTGAGAGTGTATGTGCATGAATGTATGTGTGCATGTGTGAATGTGCGTGTAAATGCATGTGTGTCTGTGTGTGAATGTGTGAGTATGTGAATGTGCGTGTGTGCATGTGTATCTGAGAGTATGTGAATGTGTGTATAGAGCGTGTGTGCATGTGAGTGCCTGAGAGTGTGTGTGTGTGTGTGTGTGAGTGCATGCGTGTGTATCTGAGTGTGTGAATGTGTGTAGAGCGTGTGTGCATGTGTGTGAGTGCCTGAGAGTGTATGTGTGTGTGTGTGTGTGTGCAGGTGAGTGCATGCGTGTGTATCTGAGAGTGTGTGAATGTATAACAGCGCGTGTGTGTGCGTATGCATCTGTGTATGAGTGTGTATGTGTGTGTGCATATATCTGAGAGTGTGAGTGCGAGTGTGTGAGAAGGTATGTGTCTGAATGTGTATGTGCATGTGTGTGTATCTGAGAGTGTGAATGTGTATATGAGTGTGTGTGTGTGTGTGTGCATATGCGTGTGTGTGAGTATGCATCTGTCCCTAGCAGAACTGCCAGGGTGTCTAGTCGCCTGTCTGGGCAAGGGGCTGCCTGTGCACCATGGGCCCTGGTCCACCTTCCAGGGGGCCCGGGAGGTGGCCAGGAAGGCCGGGCACTCACCTCTGCTGCCCGCACAGGTGCCTCTGAAGGTGAGCCTGAGTGCAGGCCGCTCGTGGGGACACCTGGTGCCCCTGCAGGGGGCCCCCGGCCCCACCAACGTCCCGCCGAGTCTCCAAGCAACATCTGGGCCCCGGCCAGCCCCGGAGCGCCGACCCCCACGCCTGCATTTTTTGCCTTCATTCGGTCCGTAGCCCCAGGCAACAGCGGAGAAGAGAGCCGGGGTCCACCAGCCGGCGGTGCGGCCTCCCGGAGGCCAGAGCTTCATGAGCGGTCACAGCCACCTTCCCTTGGGGCCGCCTGCAGTAAACGCCTCTGGAGGAGCTGTCCTGACCTGTCTTTGTGAATCCTTCCTGGGGGTGGGAAACCCGGCCCGCAGCCCTTGGCCCCTCAGTCAGGATGAGCACTGGGGCAAGTCTGGGTCCCCCCGCCAGGCAGCTGCTCAGCACCTCACAGGAGCCGGGAGCAGCCAGCAGCCTGGCTCCCAGCGCTCCTGAGCGGGCCCACGGGGGGCGGTGCGCTGAGTGGAGAGCACCTCCCGACCACCCTCCTGAGAGCTCGACCACCCTCCTGAGGGCCGGAGGGGCCTGTGCCCAGGTGCTTGCCAGCTGCTTCTCACAGGCACCCCGGGGCCAAGGGAGGGTCTGGCCTGAGCACCCCAGAGCCTCTCCGTGGCCTGAGACACAGACGCCCCACCTTGGATGACAGGGACACTGCGGCCAGAGAGGTCGCCCTGCTGGACGGGCCCCAGCAGGCCTGCCCCACCCTGGCTCAGCCCAGGGCCCCACCACCCTGTGCAGCCTCACCCCTGCATCCTGGTCTGGGTCCCGGCTCCGAGAGCCCCCACCAAGGGGGGCACGGTGCTCACCTGGCAGGGCCGAGGGGAGCCCCTCCAGGAGGGGAGCAGGCCCCCTGCCCCAGCCTGGACCCTGGCCTTACAGCAACTTGAGCCTGCAGGACACGGCCTCACTCTTCCAGGTGACGGGGTGTCACCGCTCACCGTGCCCAGGCCCGTTCTAATCACGGCTTCAAATCGTCGCTGGTCCCCCGGGGCACGCAGGGCCTGATGGCCACGCCTGACCCTCTTGGGGGGCGCAGGGCCCCCCCACGCCACTGTGTCCAGCGTGTGTCGACGTCTGAGCGACAGCCCATCTTCATGCCGTCACCGCAGAGGCAGAGAC
>NW_011481948.1:136381-136731 GCF_000754665.1 Bison bison bison | reverse complement strand
CCTGGGGGGCCCACCCAGCCCCACCCCTCACCCCATCCCGTGAGCCCACGGCTCCAAGGAGCGTCAGACAGGCAGGCAGACGGCAAGCTGGCAGGGCAGCCAGGTCGGGGCCACAGACACAGGAGCGGGGGCCTCCCCTGCCCATGGGTTGCCCCACCACTGACCCCCGCCCCAGGGTCGGGGGGAAGCCCAGCACCTCAGGGAGGAGCCCTTCCGGGCCCAGGGTTACACAGAGGACGCGGCAAGAAAGCATGGAGCATGGTTCCATCAGCTCGGGTTTTATTGAAAAACAGCAGCATCAGGGGCCGGGCAAGTGCAGGGCTGTGGCTGTGGCCCCTCCCGCGGCGCAC
>NW_011481948.1:134559-136281 GCF_000754665.1 Bison bison bison | reverse complement strand
GACTCGGGGGGAATGTGTGGACTCAGGGGGACCCTGTGGACATGGGGGGACCCTGTGGACTCGGGGGGAATGTGTGGACTCAGGGGGACCCTGTGGACATGGGGGGACCCTGTGGACTCGGGGGGAATGTGTGGACTCAGGGGGACCCTGTGGACATGGGGGGACCCTGTGGACTCGGGGGGAATGTGTGGACTCAGGGGGACCCTGTGGACATGGGGGGACCCTGTGGACTCGGGGGGAATGTGTGGACTCAGGGGGACCCTGTGGACATGGGGGGACCCTGTGGACTCGGGGGGAATGTGTGGACTCAGGGGGACCCTGTGGACATGGGGGGACCCTGTGGACTCGGGGGGAATGTGTGGACTCAGGGGGACCCTGTGGACATGGGGGGACCCTGTGGACTCGGGGGCACCCTGTGGACGCGGGGGGAACGTGTGGACTTGGGGGGAGCCTGTGGACTTGGGGGGACTGTGGACTCGGTGGGACTTTGGACTTGGGGAACTGTGTGGAATGAGGGAGACCGTGTGGACTCGGGGGGACTCTGTGGATTCAAGGGGACCCTGTGGACTTGGGGGGACCCTGTGGACTTGGGGACCCTGTGGACTCGGGGGGACCCTGTAGACTCAGGGGGACTGGGGAGCCAGGGCCGAGTGTCCTCCTGGCATGGCTCTGCCCGTGAACTCGAGCGGCCTCCGTCTTGCTCTGTCCAGCCCTTGTCCAGGGAACCATGGAAGCCCTGCAGCACGTGCCGGCGCTGGAGCTGCAGCTTCAGGTGAGGGGCGGAGCTGCGGGCCACACTCAGTCCTGCCAGCCCTCCCCCAGCCCCCACCAGGCCCGTGCCAGCCAAAGCGCTGGCGGGCGGCCCTCAGAGGGGCCCCGGGTCCTCATGGGAAGAGCTCCAGGCCCGGCTCCTCCAGGAGGTGCGGGAGGTGGAGGGTAACAAGCGGGCAGAAGGCCTCGAAGCTGTGCAGACCGCCCCCCGAAGGGACCGCAGGCAGCTTGGAGCCGCTGGAAGCGTGGCAAGAAAGGGCCGGTCTCCCCTCAGCTCCTCTGGGAGCGGCCTGCTCTGTGCAGCGTGCCCTGTTCACTTCATCTCGACCTCGCCCTGTGGGTGGCAGCTTGGCAGTGGGAAGGAGCACCCCCGGGCCCAGCCAGGGGTGGGACCACCCATCATCCAGGGTGGTCTGTGCTTGTCCTCCTGGTGGGTGGAGATGTGGGGACCCCAAGGTCCCTGGAAGCCCAGGAAGCCTGACCTCACCCCACTAGTAGCCCCGTGGTGGCCACTGCAGTGCTCCCCACCCTCAAGTGGGGACGGAGCTGTTGAGCTGTGGTCAGGGCCCACTCAGGATCAGGTCCCAGGGAGAGCTCTCCAGGGCCCTCTGCACACCTTGGAGCTGGTGCCCACAGGGCGCCGGGACACGCCCATCCCTGACCCCCTCGCCTGGCCCAGCCCCTGAGGCCTCCCTGCCGCACAGAGGCCCTGGCAGGTGAAGGGGCTCAACCAAGATTGAGGCATCACGACGGGGTGGGTATTCTGGAGCCTGTAAGCCTGCCAGTGTGTGTGAGAGTGTGTGTCTAAATGTGTGTGTATGTGTGAGTGCATGAGAGTGTGTGTGTCTGAATGTGTGTGGGTGCATGTGTGTGTATCTGAGACTGTATGAATGTATGTGTAAGAGTGTGAGTGCCTGAGAGTGTATGTGCATGAATGTATGTGTGCATGTG
>NW_011481948.1:132570-133998 GCF_000754665.1 Bison bison bison | reverse complement strand
AGGCCGAGGCCCCCCTCCCCCGGCACCCCCGCCGGGGACGGGCCCCACAGGCACAGGGCCGGAGGAAGCCGCAGCATCCCAGAGCCACCACCAGACAAGAACACAACCCGCCAGGCCCCAGGCCGGCCGCAGCCCCGCCGCACCCCTCGCCACCTAAGGCCGCCCCGAACCGACACCAAACCAAACAGAAAGAGGAAAAAGGCACAGCTTTGTTTTCCGTTTTGCTAAAACACTTTACGTCTGTCTGTATTATCCAGATTAACAAAATCTGAGAGCTGCAAGAAAATAGGGGGCCGATTTCTGTACAGTCTACAAAACTCCCACCCCCGACGGGGGCCGGGCGCCACCAGGGAGAATGTACAGGGCAGCGCGGGGTCTGTACAATGTTCCGCAGGTTATCTCAGCTGCTCAGTACCCAGGGCCCCTCGGGTGGCCAGGCGTGGCCAACTCAAAGCGCCTCTGACGACGCGCCCTCCAGGGCCCTGCACGTGGCGCCCAGGTCCGTGGCCCACGCGGCCTGCCACGCCCCCCGCAAAGCGAGGGGCCTCTGCGGGCCTCTATGCCCCTCCAGCCACCACCTTCCTCCCCGACTCTGGGCCACCCACTCCCCCTGCCTGTGACCTGGGGCAGCGAGTGGGCACTTGGAAGGCGCCCCGCTCCTACATTGGACGCTGCTGACAAGCTTCTCCCGCCTGCACCCGCCCAGGAGTGCCCTCCGGGCAGAAACGACGTTCAGTCAGGGTGTCCCTCCAGACTCCAAACCAACCCTCCATCCCCCGGCACCCACCCCTACCAAACTGGGCCGGAAGTAGTGCAGATTCTAGACCACACAGGTGTGTGTGTGTGTGCGTGTGTAGGTATCAACTACCGTTTTGTCCCAAGAGTTAAAGTCATGCAGAGTGCTATTCTGTCTAAATAACTTATTAAAAAATAGGTCGGCTTCAGGCTGGGAGAAGCTACGGGCTTGGTGGTGCGGGCGTCAGCCTGGGTTGGTCAAGATTCACAGGACAGAGCCCGGCCGCTGTGGGGCAGAAAGTTCCCAGGGAGGTCCGGGAGCAGCCACCACGCCCGATCGAGCTGGCCCTGGGGGAGCGGGGGCCCCCACGGCCGCCTCCACCTTGCCCTCCTGGAGGGCCCTGACCGCGGCTGGACCACACGTCGCTATGGGAACCACACCTGGATGACGACGCCAATCAGCAAAGTCCGGGCGGAGGAGGGGCAGGTACGGAAAGGAAAGAGGGGGTGATCAACGTCGAAGCAGAGCTGGACTAGGGGAAGCGAGGAGCGAGGTGGACAGCAGGGCTCCAGAGAGCGGGGCACGGGCCGGGGCGCTCACCAGTCTAGGTCCAGTCTGGGCAGGGCGGGGGCAGGGGGCTGCGGGCATGCGGCATGCTGCAGCCAGGCCACATCCTCGGCATGCACGGAGCA
>NW_011481948.1:131198-132470 GCF_000754665.1 Bison bison bison | reverse complement strand
GCACACACGCACACGCAGGCACACCCCTTCTCTGAAGTGGCTGATTATTGCTGTTAAAACACCGCATCCCACGCCAGCAGGCAGCGGGCCTCACGCCGCCGCCAGAGCCTGTCGTCCGCACCCCGAGCAAATACAGCCCAGGGTCTGCCCGTGCTCGGCCCAGAACTCAACTCCAAAAAGGCCCCAGGGCCCCAGCTCAGGTTCAGGGGCTGGAATGACGCACAGCAGTGGCTTCGGACAGACGCGAAAGCAGAGGTGACACGGCACGCGCCAGGGAGGCCCAGGGCCGCCGTCCAGCAGCCCCGACGCCGACAGCCCCCAACTGCACCCACACTTCCAGCACGCCCCGGACGTCAGAACCAGGCCCGGGGGCCCAGAGAACCTCCAAGCCCTTGCTAGACACGGGAAGGAGCCCCCACCCCCAGGGACCGTCTCTGAGAAAGGACCCCCAGAGCAGGATGGGGGCCCCGGGACCACGTGGCCTCCCCGTCCAAGCCCCTCATCCGTCCGCCCCCAACCCCGCCCTGGGCCAGCAGGGGGAGGCCAGCCTGACACAGACGGAGGGACCCGGGGGGCACCACCACGGCCCTGCGTGGGCCAGACCACCCAGCTGGCCCGACACACGCCCCCACCCGCCCTGGCCGCCCGCCCTCGGGACCAGCTGCATGAAGAGCCTTTACCCGGGCAAGGCCTGCCAGCCACGGGCCAGGACGCTGGGCCGTACAGCAGTGCTGGAGCCTCAGCCGCTCCAGGTCCCGGGACCCGGATGGGCCCATCGGGCCAGCGCTTCAGGTCCGTCTAACAAAGACGTGCTCAGGCTCCACCTCCCGCTTCTGCTGCCTGGAAGCCGGACCCCTGAGCACGGTGCCAGGCCCAGGGCTGGCCTTCCAGCCCAGGGAGGCCCGGGAGCCGGCAGGGCCAGGAGGGGCCCAGTACTACCCAACACAGAGAAGCTGCCCAGACACACCCCCAGGCAGGAGCGCGGGGGGGACGCTTCACAGAGGTAGAAGTGACATCAGGATTTCTACAAAGGTATAAAACTCACAGCGTAGTGCATGTTTGTGGAGCAGGGAGCTCTCAGGCTGGGGGGAAGCTGGGAGACCTGCCCCCAGGAGCCCAGGCCACACGCTGGCCAGGCAGGGGTCTCAACCTGGGCTCAGCACGCACCCAGCCTGGGGCACACAGGCACCTCTGCCCACCTCAGGGCCGGGCGGCGGCTGGACAAGAGCATTCCGGACACGTGGCCACCCTGCCACACCCCTCCTGGTGTCC
>NW_011481948.1:129154-129504 GCF_000754665.1 Bison bison bison | reverse complement strand
GTGCAGCGAGCCCTGTGGTCAGGCCAGCCACGCCCCCCCCAGGCCCAGACCCAGACCCATCGCAGCCCGGTGCAGGGCAGGAGGGGACATGGGGAGACCTCTGGGGAACCGAGAGGCGCAGGAGGGTCAGAGGGACAAAGCCTGGAGGGGAGAGCTGTCTCCTCCCGTGACCCGAGGCCCAGGGGCTCCAGGAGGCTAGACCAGCATGGTGCCCATCCAGGGAGCCTGGCCTGTGCCCACCCTGCCCACAGCCACACCAGCCCCCACTGCCATTCTCCCCATGGGAGCCTAACCTCCCCCTAAAGCACCTTCATGTGACCCCACCAGAAGACACTCATCTCCTGTCCGCT
>NW_011481948.1:127990-129054 GCF_000754665.1 Bison bison bison | reverse complement strand
CCTGCCACGCCGGCCTGTCACCTCTGTGGAGGTATCCTCACCGCCGAACCCCAAGACTGAGCCCGGGCACCCAGCCAGAGCTCGGGCATGACCACCCCCCACCCACTGACCTGCCCACTGGCCAGGGGCGCGGGCTCTCCCCACCCACCCAGCCCGGGTCAGAGGTCAGCACAGGCTCAGTTTCCCCAGAGCAGAGGCAGCCCCCACAAGCCCCAGTGCAGCCCGTCAGCCGCCGCTCAGCCTCCCCGCCCCCGTGGGGTCTTCCTGCAGACCCCCTAGCTGTCTCAGCCCATCTGATCTCACATCCAGGGGGACTGCGCCCCAGAGACGGGGGGCCATTCCAGGCTTTGGTGCAAGGCAGACCTGGGCTGAAGCTCCAGGACGCTGATAAGATGCTTTGTTTGGGCTTGGAAGAGGTTCACACAGAACCGAGGGTGCCCAAGGCCTGCCAGGTGGCTTCAGGGCTGAGAAGGACCAGCCGCCATGGCCCGGAGCTGGTCACGCCGGGCAGCTCAGCCCTGCCCCGGGAGCCTTGCTTCCCCTGCCCAGCTGCCCTTCCTTGCTGCCCGCCAGGGTCCTACTAGACCCTCACCAGCCATTCAGGCCCCTCTCCACACAGACCTTCCTGCACCTGGGGTACCCTCACATCCCAACTCTGGGCACACAGAAAAGCCTGCCCCTGCCCCCAGGCCAGCCTGAAGCATAAACTCCCTAGAGGAGATGGCTCCAGAGCAGGTGCCAGCCCCTCCATCTACAGAAAGCCAGGGCCGGGGCGAGACCCTGGGATTAATAAGTGGCCCAGGGACCAGAAGTGGAAGCCGTGACATGAGACCCCCGTTCTCCTAGGGTTCTCGTCCCCCCAGCGTGGTGTCCCCTGTCCTGCCACTCAGGGCCCCAGCATTCCAGGCCAGCCCAGGACCTACGAGACGTACCGAATGGGCCCCTGGGGGGGTGAGACGGGCACCAGGCAACGGGCAGCAGCAGCCCGAGCAGCAGGGCGGGTCAGCGTGGCCCAGGGCCAGCTTGGGCCAGCAGCGCCAGGCCCTCAGAGGACACAGGACGGA
>NW_011481948.1:127084-127761 GCF_000754665.1 Bison bison bison | reverse complement strand
GACCACCTTCCGGCTGTAGTAGTAGCGCAGGGCCAACAGCCCTGCGGGCACCAGGCAGGTCAGCAGCAGCGAGCGCGTCAGGGCGAAGCAGAGCGCTGCGGGGAGAGGGCGCGCTGAGTGCCCTCTGGGGCGGGGCCTGCGGGCCACCCGAGTCCCGCACCGCACTGGCCCCTGGTCGATAACCACCGGGGCCATGGGCAGAGAAGACCCCAAGCGCACAGCCCGGCCCGTTTTCTCTGGAAGAGCAAAGACCATCGCAGCTGCCGCCCCCACTTGGCCCTGTTGGCAAACTTCTCATCCGTGAGGACGCGATGCTGTCACCCCTGACATCAGGACTTCCAAGTGTCCTGAGCACAGCAGCGGCCCCTGGCAGACTGCCCTCAACCACTGGCAGGCACAGATCAGGGCATGACTACGGAGGCGAGGAGCCCTGCCCATCACCCCAGACCCTTAGCTGGGTCCATATCCTGGCCTACATGAGGCTGGGGGGAGTCAAAGAGCCGGCAGGCCAGGCACCGTCCCTCTCTTGGGAACTTGGGGGGCCCCACCCCAGCCAAGAACCCTCAGGGCCGGCCTCTGGGCGTCGTGAGGGCAGGGGCCAGGGAGGAAGGCCGAACCGGGCCTCCAGTGCTCGGAGGCAGACGTGCCTGCAGTGAAAGGCCTCTGCTGCGTGACCT
>NW_011481948.1:119941-124849 GCF_000754665.1 Bison bison bison | reverse complement strand
CGATCTGACGAGCCCAGCCCCCCGGCATCCCCGCACCCCCCTTCCCCGCGTCGCCCCAGTTCCCCACAAGTGACCCCGCGGGCCGGCCTGGAGCGGAGCTCACACCCGCGAGAGTGGAGAGCAAGCCTCGGGCTCCAGGCCTGAGGACCCTCGGGCCGCTGGGGCCCAGTGAGGCGGCGGCGGTCACCCAGAGGCCAGGAAAGGGACCGCCCCTCGCGGGGTCGCCCTGAGGGACCCAGGGGGCGTGAGAAAAGGGAGGACCCGGGGCCCAAAGCGCTGGGTCGTAGCGGGAGGGGCAGCCGAGCTGGGGCGTCACGCACTCGCTGTGTTTCGTGTGTCAGGATTTGCCCGGGGTCCGCCTGTGACTTTCCAGGAGAGCCGGGTGGGATCACTGACAATGTCAGGGGCCCTCATCCGGCCGTTCAGAGAGCCCTCCACACGCCGCCCGGGGCTGCCCCGCGCCGCGCGCCGGGCTCTCAGGCATCCTGAGGATGGCCGGCTCCACGGCAGGAGGAAGGTCGCAGCCAGAGGACAGCGTGCAAGGAGTCCAGGAAGGAAGAGGGGCGGGCGTGGGAGCGCCGGGGCAGCGTCCTGACACCCGCCCCTAGATCCGGGTCTGCAGGGGTCCCTACAGGCCCGTGGCCTCTGCTGGCCGTTGTCAGTCGCTCAGTCATGTCCCACCCTTGTAGCCCCCCAGGCTCCTCTGTCCATGAGATTGTCCAGGCAAGAATACTGTAGTGTTCACCATGCCCTTCTCCAGGAGATCTTCCTGACCCAGGGATGGAACCCGGGTCTCCTGCACTGCAGGCGGATTCTTTACTGTCTGAGCCACCAGGGAAAGCCCAAGAATACTGGAGTGTCTGCCATGCTCTTCTCCAGGCGATCGTCCCGACCCAGGGATGGAACCCGGGTCTCCTGCACTGCAGGCGGATTCTTTACCAACTGAGCTGCCAGGTCTCTCCCGGGTCCATAACCAGCCCTGCCCCTCCAGGCCCAGAGAAGGAGGGGGGCCTGGGCCCCCACTCAGCCTGACCTTGTAGGGCGCCCTCCTGCCTTAGTGGGTTGAGCTCACCCTCCAGCCTACACAAGGCTGGGAAAGGCCACGGCGCCTTGAGGCAGTGGTCCACCCCCTGGCTGGGAAGGGAGAGCGCCTGGACGAGGTGGGGAGGGACAAGGCTGGCCCCCAAGGAGGCCTGCCCGGGTTCTGGACTTCAAGGGGCTGCGAGTTGGGGAGAAGGAAGAGGGGAGAGGTGCGGGCAGCTGGGCAGTCCCAGGCCCTGCCGCCCGGCCTCAGTCTGGGGCCCAGGGAGGGGAGTCCCCTCACGCAGCTGGACTGGGGGCAGGGTCCTGGGTGCTGTCGGGAGCCTGGGGCGGGCGGAGTCCAGCAGTCTTGCCAGCACCTCCAGGGTCACTCACCCAGGCCCACCCCACAAATTCCAGCCCCTACCTCTTGACTTTGACTGACCCAACTACCCTGGCCTGACACCTACCAGAGCCCCACGGGTCCCCAACGGGGATAGTGGGGGTCCTCTGAGCACAGCAAGACCCCCGCCCAGACCCCAGAATGGGGAGGAGGAGGCCCAGCACCGGACTGTTCGTTGAGTGGGAGAACCCCCACCCTGGGGGAAGGGGACCCAGAGCAGAAAGGGTCTCCGGGATCCTAGGGAGAGGCGGACCCGGGAGGGCTGCGGAGGTGGCGGGGGTGCTGGCGAAGTGGGCCGGAGGGCCAGGAGCCTGGGAGGCGAAGGCACCAGGAGCAGACTTGGGGCCGGCGGCCAGGGCCCAGCCCGAGGGGCTCTTCCCAGAGAACGTGAAGGGAGGAAGCAAGAGAAACCAGCCGCCCAGCTGGAGGCCTGGGTCCCCTGCTTAGAACCTGCCAGGCAGCTCGCTGGGCCCTGGGCTCTGAGAGCTCCTGAGGGCAGGGAGGGCGCGACGCTCCTGACCCGCCTGCTGTACCCAGGCTGCCTGCTCCTAACCGGGAGTCTGTGACGCAGCACCCGGCCTTCCCGCCGAAGCTCTGCTCTCCCGATGCTTTACAGCCTGGGGGCTGGGGGCTGGGTGCAGGAGCCTCCAGTCACAGAGGCAGCGCTCCAGCTGGACTTCGGGACCAAGGAGAATAAGCTGGGACGAGGGCTGAAGAGCGAGGTGGGAGGTGGAGGCCGCGTGGGAACTCCGTGGAGAGGGACAGCACGTGCTAAGGCCCGGGGGTGGCGGGGACCACGAGGCCAATGTGCTCGCAGAAATTTTCACACGGCTGATTTACCACACGGTTGTCTAGGAAGCTACTTGCAGGCAGGCCACCGCGAGATGTGTGGAATCTAAGAAGCAGTGCCTCCGAACGAGAAGTATGAAGGTGGGCAGTGGGAACGCCCAGCTGGTTGGGAGCCAGAGGGCACAGGCCGGGGGGACACGCTGGGAAGGACCAGACTGCTGGAGGATGGACGGACGTGACGAAGGCAGACGAGTGGGAATGATCGAGTGAACAGTCTGCAGGGGCAACAAGCGCTGCCCCAGACGCGACGCCGTCCCAGATCACGTGGCCCCAACATGGCCACGAAGACGCTCTTGGTCCAGTCAGCAGAAAGCAGCGGTACTGCTCAGGACAGAGCCAGGATGTCCCTGGCCTTGCCTGCACACAAGGCTAAACCCTTCCCGGGGCCCCAGCGGCTTCTCCAGCACCACCCCCGAGCGGGCCTTCCCCACCTCAACAGACTCTGCTCCCACCAAGGTTGCCGTGGCCAGAGCTGCCCACCCCAGGGGGCCCACCTGGGGCCTTGCTCGGCCTCCAGGGCCTGCGACAGGCTGGCTTCTGCCCAAAGCCCCCCGCCGGGGGCTCTGCTCTCTCCCTGCCCTGTGAATGCCCCCTCCTCGGGGGCATCACCTCCCCGCGCCCACCCCCAAGCCCCAGGGGCCTTCTCTCCACAGCGCCTTCCCAGGTTTGTCTGCCCCACGGCCTCCTGGGCCTCTCTGCTCACCCTTGTCCCCCAGCCCTGGCCCCTCACTCCCGACGCCGACTCTGTCCCCAACCCGAGTCGATCCTCGGCCAGCAGCCAGGAAGGTCCAGCTCAGACAGACTTCAGCCTGCCCACCTGCCTGGCCTTCGTGCCGCCCGCCGCCCTCTGCGGGCAGACAGCTCTGCCGCCGCCTAGCCCTTCTGCCTGCGGCCCCTGCCGCCCTGTCTCTTCCTCCCAAAGGGCACCCCCTGCAGAGGTTTTCCATGAGGACCCCTCCTTTCTGTTCACAGGGGCCCCAGTTGGAGCCAGGCTTTGGGGCTGCCCGGCCCAGTTAAACTTCGATTTTAGATAAACCGGTGATTTTCAGGTTAAATGTGTCCCGAGTACTTCCTGGGACACGCTACACTAAGAAGTGCCTGCCTACTCCCCCCAAAAAGGGCTCAGCGATCCTCGTGTTTGAGAATCTGGGCTCCTTGGCAGCCAGCAATGGCCATATGACGGAGGCCAACCCGTGGGATGTGGCCACTCTCTGGCAGTGCCCTGATGGAGGTGCCTGTTTCTGCCACCCTCTGCTCCTTTGGGGGCCCCAGGACAGGTGGCCCCGGTCCCTGCCCCCCACGCCCAGGCCCAAAGGCCACTGAGGCTGCCTGCGGCTCCAGCTGTCCCTCCCCCAGGCCTCGCTCTGGCCTGACTGAAATCAGCCCATGGGCATCCTCACCCTCAGACATCAAGCTCAGCCCCCCTTGAAGCCAAGGTAAGACTCTGGTTTGTTCCCTGTGGTTCTGACACCTGGAGCAGCACCCACAGGCTGGGCGGGTCCAGCAGAAGGGAAGAGGACGGGAGGGAAGTCACGGTCAAGGGTTGGGAAGCCACTGGGGTAAGGAAGGGCCTGGACAAAGCATCTGAACAGCTGTGTGCACCCAGACGCCAAGGATAGGACAGGCTGGGCCATGGACTGGGGTCGCCCTCCCAGGCAGGGGACCAGGAGTGTCCAGCTCAGGCCACCTGGGATAGCAGCGCCAGGCACAGAGATGGCCATGGCCAAGTGCACCCTCCACGCTAAAAATGAGGTGCAGACAGGGAACAGGGGAGGACCCTGGAAGGCGGTGGCCACCGTGCCCACGGGGGCACACCCCTAGCCTGGTGCCAGGGTGGGAGAGCTGCCCGGTGGGGAAACCCAGGCCCAGGCAGGGACTCCGGGGGACAACGGTGGGCCCTGGTGGCCAGAGCAGGGACACAGGACACCAGCGTGGGGACCAGGCTTTTATTGGTGAGGGCACGTGCTCGTGTGGGTCCTTAGTGCCCAGCCGGCCAGCAGGCACACAGGGCCCGGCGCTCGGCCTGCAGCAGGAGGCTCTCCGTCTGCAAAGCAATGAGGGGTGTGAGAGCTCCATCAGGCGGCACCCAGAGACTCGATCCCGGGGGCCGCCCAGCTCCCAGCTTCCCCCCAAGACCTGCCAGCTCCCAGGACTCCTGATGCCTGAACCCAACTGTGTCCGGACAACCCCCAGCCCCAGCCCCGAAGACTGACTGCAGGGGACCCTCAGCTGCTCCCCAGACCTCCCCGCACTCTCCCTGCCTCTGCTGCTCCTGCCCTGGGCACAGCCTCCCTGAGCCCCACACCTAGACAACTCTTCTGGCTTCTCTTTCAGGGGCCCCTCTGTCCTGACAGGTCCTCCAGCCCCCCAGGGTGGGCTGGCCGCGGAGGCGTCTGGTGGCTCCAGACGCATCCCCAGGGGGCACTCCAGGTCTGGGGGAGCCCTTGGGAACTGGGAGAAGAGGGAGCAGGGCAGGGTGTCCCATTCTTCCTACTTCTCCCCTTCCCAGAAATACACCTTTCTGTTACAAACTTCCTTAGCTGGGGCCCAGCGACGGTGGAGGGGAGGGGCACTGTTCATTCCAGACTTGGGGGGTGACTCCGGGCACCCGGGCCTGCACCCACCCCCTGCAGAGG
>NW_011481948.1:118015-118837 GCF_000754665.1 Bison bison bison | reverse complement strand
TCTGAGACCCCTTCCCTCTCCCGCGTTCTCCGTCCAGTGAGCCCCCGTCCCGCCCTTACCGCGGTCGGGGGACCCCGCGACAGCGGCGCGGCGACTCGAGAAAGACGCGCTGCGTCCGGAGCGCACCGCGCATGCGCCCCGACCCCGCCCCAGCACCCCCCTCCCCCGCCCCGCATCCAACGTCGTCGTCATGGAAACCCCGGGACCGCGCGGACCGCTCGCTTAAAGGGACCGAGGTGATGGCTCCGGACTGGGTACGCGCGGCCCCGGTCGGGATCCGCACCCAGGCGCCGTCAGCCCTACCCTACAGGCGTGGGCTCCTGAGGGCTGCTTGGAGGAGGCGGCACCTGGACAGCAGCTCCAGAGCCACCGCCGGCGGCCCGAGGACCCGGGTGTCCCTGGACCGATACCGAGGTAGAGGGCTCGGTGCCCGCCCGGGGCTGGGGGACAGCGAAATGCAAACGCGCGGCCTCTGCGCCCAGTGAGCCAGTGGGTCCAGTCAGGGCGGGTTGCTCCGGGGAGCTCGGCTTCGGGAGCGACCCAGGCCCGGGGGGCCGTCCAGTCTCCGCCCCTCGCCCCGGCTCAGCCTCGTGCCTGACCTTCAGGCCAGAGGCACAGGTAAGAAACCATCGGGCTGCCCGGTCGCCTCCAGCGCTCCGTGTCCGGACACACTCCACGGCGGCTGCGTGACCTGGGACGGGTTCTCTTGACCTCTCTGCGCCCTTTGCTCCCGAGAGATCACAGAAGGTCGTGGGTAAAGAGCCGAGAGTGGCCCCCGCGGGCGCCCCGAGGCGCGGGAACCACCCGTCCTTCTGAGAAGGG
>NW_011481948.1:106989-117553 GCF_000754665.1 Bison bison bison | reverse complement strand
GGACCTTCCGTCTCCACTGGGTCTTCCGCAAGCTGGCTGTGAATTCTTTCATATCCCAGGGGGCCAAACTTCCTGAGCCCCTCGACTCCCCATCACTTCTCCCTGTCCAGTTTCTCCCCCTTCCTCTTTTAAAATGCCTTTATTTTTGGCTGTTGTGGGTCTGCGGACGGGCTTTGTCTAGTTGCCTGGCGGGCGCTTCTCACTGCAGTGTTTCTCCTGCTGCTGAGCTCGGGCTCAGTGGTCCCACAGCGGGCGCAGTCTGCCCAGACCGGGGGCTGACCCTGTGTCCCCTGCGTAGGCAAGCGGATTGTTAACCACTAGACCACCAGGCAAGTCCTTTCTCGAGCCCACACCTGTTGCCTGGGTTGCCAGCAGCTGTCCGGCTGGAGATGGACGCGGAGAGGTGTGGTCCATGCGAGCGTGGCCGGTGCGTGAGTCCAGGAAGCCCTGGGAGCGACTGGCTTTGATGGCCCAGAGCCCCCAACGCCTCGGCGCCCTCCACTGTGGGGCCGCGGCCAGGGGCATCTGATCAGGGCCCGGGAGGAGGCTGCCTCCTGCTCCTCGTGCGCGCCGCCCCGGGCATCGTCTGGGGACCCTGGCCCCGGCCGGAGGAGATCCGCCCCCAGACTCACCGCGCCCACTCTGGGCTGTCACCGACCCCCTGCACTTACACCACCACCACCCTGCCCCCGCCAGGGGAAGCCCAGTGGGGAGGTGGAGCCCAGGGGGGTTGCCAGTGAGCAAGCGGGCACAGAAACGGAGGAGGGGAAGGCGTATGTGCTTGGAGGTAGGGGGAGGGCAGGCTGGTTTCCAGCGGCAGAGGCTCTGCCAGTAAACAGCGGGCGGAGAGGAGTGAGAGCCCGGCTTCGGGCACCCCGGGTGAGCGGCTCGGGCGCAGCGTGAGTCCCCCGCAGGCCTCTCTGCTCGCCTGCAAGCCTGGGGCTGGACTGTCTTGACACTGTAGGGGCAAGAGTGGCTGTAGCACAGGCGCCACAAACAAAACCCACACCACTGGAAGCACCAAGAATGTGTCGGCGGGGAAGTTACTTTAAAATAGCTCTGGACTAGGGATGCTCCCGCAAGTGGCGGAAGAAAATTCACATGCTACTTGGAAGAGAGCATCTTCATCTTGGGCCTTGGAAAACCGGAGCGAAAGCGTAAAAACACACAATCCAGCTCCATGCTGTCTGCAAGAGGCTCGCTCTATTTTTTTTATTTGCGTCTTTTTAAAAAGCGTGTTTATTTATTAGGCTGTGTCAGCTCTGAGCTGTGTCCTCGTTTGTTGCAGGGCTGAGACTCTTATCTGTGGCTCTCTAGTCACAGAGGGCAGGCTTACTGCTTCCCAGCTTGTGGGATCTTCGTTCCCCACCAGGGACCGAGCCCCCATCCCCTGCCTTGCAAGGCAAATTCTTAACCACTGGACACCAGCAAAGTCCATCCCTGAAAGAAGCTCAGTTTAAATCCAAAGACACAAATAGATCAAAGGCGAAAGGATGAGAAAAGGTATTCCCTGCAAATAATAATTAGAAGAGAGCCAGGGTGGCTAAACCATGGCCAGACAAAAAGGAGTTTACATCAGAAAAGGTTACAGTAGACAAAGAAGAACATTATCACATGTTAATAAAAGGTTTGATAGGGCAGGAAGATATGGAAAATATACATGTTAACACACCTAATGACAGACTGTGAAAATACACGAAGCAAAAACTAAGAATGTAAGAGACAGTTCTCCAGTAACAATAGACTTGAACACCCCACTCATAGCATGGGACAGAACAACCAGAGGACAAGTCAGGAAACAGGACTTGCCAACCAGGTCTAACGGACGCGTCCAGGACACCCACCTGATGACACCCAACCTTCTCAGGCACACGTGGGATGCTTTCCAGGAGAAACATTGTCACTAATTAAGTCTTCATAGATTTGGGGGCAGGGAGGCACTGCACAGCTTGTGAGATTTTAATTCTCAACCAGAGACTGAACCCAGGCCCTTAGCAGCAAGAGCATAGAATCCCAGCTGCTGAATCACCAGGGAATTCCCATCAATAGACTTTAAAAGCTGCTGCTGCTACTGCTGCTAAGTCGCTTCAGTCGTGTCCAACTCTATGCGACCCCATAGATGGCAGCCCACCAGGCTCCCCCGTCCCTGGGATTCTCCAGGCAAGAACACTGGAGTGGGTTGCCATTTCCTTCTCCAATCTCTAAAAGCTAGATGCCATAAAAAGTGTATTCTCCAACCACAGCAGGATGATGCTGGAACTCAATGACAGAAGGAAAAGCGGAACTTTGAAGAATCAGAGGATCAAAGGAGAAATCACAAGGGAACTTAGAAATGACTTGGAGAGGAATGAAAAGAAAACAAAACGCACCAACATGTACGGGATGCTGCGAGAGCAGTGATGAGAGGGAAATTATAGCTATAAACACTTACATTTAAAGAGAAAGATCAAACCAACTGCCTAGTTTTACAACTTAAGGAACTAGAAAAAGAGGAGCAAGTAACCTAACACGAAGGAGGGCATCCCATGGTGGTCCCGGACTCTACTCTTGCTACTGAGAACGTGGGCTCAATCCCTGGTCGGGGAACTAAGGTCCCGCAAACTGGGTGCTGTGGCCAAAAAGAAAAAAAAGAAAAAGCCTAGCAGAAGGAAAGAAAGATTAGGATGGAGATACAATGAAAGAGCTAGAGACTAGAAAAACCATAGAGAGAGATCAATGGGGCAAAAAGTTGGTGCTTTGAAAAGAGCAACATACTTGAGAAACCATTAACCAAATGGACTAAGAAAAAAGGAGAGAAGACACAAATTACTAAACTCAGACAGGAAGTGTGGAGGCATTCCTACCGATTCAGCAGAAATGAAAAGGATTAAAAGAGAATATTGTGAGCAGCTGTGCGCCAGCAGGTTGGGTTGGCTGGATGAAACACACAGATTTCTAGAACAATGGGGAAGTGAGGAGATTGCGTCAGCGATCAACAGTCTCCCAACAAAAAAAGCCCTGGGTCTGATGGCTTCACTGGCGAATTCTAGCAACATTTAAAGAAGCATTAACACCAAGCCTTCTCAAACTTTTCCCCAAAATTGAAGAGTATAAAATAGTTCCTAACTCTTTCCATGAAGCCAACCTACCAAGGCCAGAGAGACCCTCCAAGAAAACCACAGACCAACGGTTCTTATGAACATTGAGGCAAAACTCCTCAACAGAATCCAAGCATCCTGGACTCAGGAGCACAGTAGAAGGCCCGCGCTGGGAGCCGGCGCAGCAGGGATCCCAGGGCGGGGGCGGGTCTCCGTTCCGGATTCCGGTGTCAGAGACAGTGTGTTTACTCTGTGCAAGTTCAGCCGTGTGTTTACGCTGGGTGCACGTTCCTGTACGTATTTACTAAGAAAAGTTACGTATAGTTCTAAACAAAGAATGACACAAAATAGACACGCATTCAGAGACAGAACGTCCTTAGGAAGGAAATTCTGAAGGATGTAGTTCAGGCTAAGATAAGAGATCCGAAATGGAAGATCTGGAACTAAGCGGGGGGCACAGTGAGAGGAGAACCTGGGAGTGAGTATAAAGAGGCTGTGATTCGGCTAAACAACAGTAGGAAACAGAATTAAAATACCGGGCAACAAGAAGGGGTAAATGAGGTTAAAGTGCTCTGGATAAAATACCCTTTCAAGGATCTGTATTTCTGGTAGGACAGTGAAAGCATCATTAAATATATTTTGTCACTTTTTTTTTACGTTCATTCAGGTGTGGTTGACTTGTAATACACAATTTGATCGATTTTGATATACTTACAGGTGGGAAAATTAATAAAGGGAAACCTCACTAAAATGGAGTCGGGAGGCCAGAAGGGGGCGCTCTCTGCAGTACCACTCAAAATCAGTCACGGGAAGAATTCATCACAGGTCCCCCCAGGAAAACTGGGTTTCCCTGGTGGCTCTGCTGGTAAAGAATCCGCCTGCAATGTGGGAGACCTGGGTTGGGAAGACCCGCTGGAGAAGGGATAGGCTACCCATTCCAGTATTCTTGGTGGCTCAGCTGGTAAAGAATCTGTCTACAATGCAGGGGATTCCTGGGTCGGGAAGATCCCCTGGACAAGGGAAGGGCTGCCCACTCCAGCATTCTTGGCCTTCCCTGGTGGCTCAGATGGTAAAGAAAGCACCTGCAATGCGGGAGACCTGGGTTGATCCCTGGTCGGGAAGACCCCTGGAGAAGGGAAGGCTCCCCGCTCCGGTATCCTGGCCTTTGCAGTGCCTGTTTGTCCCAAACCGCAATTCTCTGCTATTCTCCGTTCTACACAGCCCATGGGGGCGCAGACGACTGAGCGACTTTCACTTTCAATTTCACAGGGAAACATGTGCCTGGCATCTCCTACAAGCAGTCACCGCCCCAGCAACTCAGACAGAAACCACCCCCACTCTGAACTCTCACTTTTCTCCAGTGGACTTTGGTTCAGAACAACCCCTCCCAACATCCACTTTTTTCTCTAGAAAATGACGTGCCTCTCCTTTGTTAGACCCGCTTCTGGCCTTTGTATTGCATCTTTGTCCCACACTGCAATTCTCTGCTATTCTCCAGCAAACTCATTTTTGCTGCTAAGATAACTTTTATTTTTACGGCCAGCATGCACCTGCGGGGCCTTCACCTCCTGAAGGTGGGAGCACCCCACCCCACCCCCGCCCGAACACCCTCAGCCTCTTGTCGGTCGCCACCTCCTCTCACGGGCTTCTCCCCCAGAACAACCAGTCTGCTTTCAGTTGCTAGTTTGCATTTTTTTACAACTTTATGTAAGTGGAATCATGCCATATATTCCACTTTTTGTCTGTTTTATTTTTTGGCGACATCATGCAGCATGCGGCATCTTAGTTCCCCCACCAGGGATCACGCCTGCACCGCCTGTGCCCCCTGCACCCCCTGTGCCCCCTGCACTCCTGAGCAGAGTCTTAACCACTGACCGCCAGGGAGGTCCCTTTGTCTGACTTCTTTAAATTAGTAAAATTACTTTGAGATTTGTCTATGTTGTTGGGCTCATCAATAACGCATTCTTTTAAGAATAAAAATAAGAGAAAAGAAAAAAATTTTTTTAAATAGTGCATTCTTTTTATTGGTGAGCAGTGTTCCATTGTTTGGAAAAACCACAATTTGTGCATTTGTTTGATGATAGACATTTGGGTAATTTCCGGCATTTGGCCATTACAAGTAAAGCTGCTCTGAGTATTCACGTACAATTCTTTATACCGACATGTGCTTTCATCTGGGGTTTTTAATATCACTACTTAATACCTTTACATCTTTCTCCTAGCTTTCCAGCTATTTCAGATAGTTGTATAACCTTTAATGCCCTTGTGTCTTACCTTCTCATCTGTCTTATTTCTGGTTCAGTTCCCAGTTGATTTTTTCTTCTTTATTATGAGTTGTATGTTCCTGCTCCTTTACATTTATGGTACTTTTGTTGGATGCCAGATATTGTACTGTTTATAATGTTGGGTCGCTGGGATTTGTTTCTTTTTTAATGTTTTTGAGCTTTGTTCTGTAATGCACTTAAGTCACCTGGAAATAATCTGATCCTTTTGGGTCTTCCTTTTAAGTTTCACTAGATAGGCTTGGAACACTCCTTGTGTGTCTGTGTGTGTGTTAGTCACTCAGTTGTGTCTGACTCTGTGACTCCATGGACAGTAGCCTACCAAGCTCCTCTATCCATGGGATTCTCCCAGTAAGAGTACTGGAGTGGGTTGCCATTCCCTTCTCCAGGGCATATTCCTCATCCGGGGATTGAACCCAGGTCTCTTGCACTGCAGGCATGTTCTTTACCATCTCAGCCACCAGGGAAGCTCAGAAAACTCCTTGGTCTGGGCCTGTCTGACCCTATTACTAAAGCAGTAGCTTTCTGAGCGCTCCGCTCAACGCCCCGTGGCCACTGGAAACACAGCCCCTTTCTGGCCCCATGAGGGCTATTCGGGGTCGCGCCCGGCCTTGGGCGCTTGGTTCACATGCTGAGGGCCTGACGGGACATAGGGCAGAGCCTGAGAGCTGAGCCTCTTCTCTCTACAGCTCCACCCTGGAAGTTCCGGTCCCCGTGAGCCCCCAAGTTCAGAACTCTGTCTCCTCAAGTCAGTGTACACCAGCGGTCTTGGGGTTCCTCCTCCCTGTCCCACAGACGGAACGTTCCTCCAGGGGCAGGTCAGCCGACTGTGGACCGGTCTTGCTGCCCCCCTTCTCCACTGTTCTGCAGTGCTTATCTCCACCTGAAAAGCTTTGGTTTGTATATTGTCCAATAATTTTAGATGTTTAAAGTAGTCGTAGGCTGATGCGAAGAGCTGATAAATCAGAAAAGACCCTGATGCTGGGAAAGACTGAGGGCAGGAGGAGAAGGGGGCAACAGAGGATGAGATGGCTGGATGGCATCACCGACTCAATGGACATGAGTTGGAGTGAACTCCAGGAGATGGTGATGGACAGGGAGGCCTGGCGTGCTGCGGCTCATGGGGTCGCAAAGAGTCAGACACGACTGAGCGACTGGACAACAATAACTGATTTCTACAACAAAGTGGTAGGCCACATGAACACACATTGAAATCGGTATTGTTCATTTTAGATTGTAATAAGTGAAGCAGTGAATCACAATCACCCACTGCGATTGCTGGGGAAACTACTGAAAAAAAGGAGACGGTGAATAACTTCTAAACTAATGTGCGTGACAAAATGAGCGGTAAAGAGCCAATCCAAAAGAAGACAGAAAAGGACCAATATGTCAGCGATTTTTATTCAACAATAATGGACAAAATGTTCCAGGTGGTGGACACAGACTGTCACTCTTAAAAAACGACAACGAAACCAACACAGCTACATGCTGTTTATATGGACACAACTGCACCCTAAGGAGACAGAAAGGGTGAGAGTAAAAGAGTGGACAGGACTTCCCTGGCGGTCCAGTGTCTGAGAATCTGCCCGCCAGCGCTGGGGACATGGGTTTGATCCCTGGCCCGGGAAGAGCCCACCTGCGGCAGGGTCCCCAAGCCCGTCACAAGTACTGAGCCCCCCAACAGGAGAAGCCACCCCAGTGAGAGACCCAGCGTCGCCTCGGAGACCCAGCACAGCCGACAATAAATGAATTAACTAAATTTGTTTAAAAAAGAATGGATCAAAGCTATACCACGTAAATACTCATTAAAAAGCAAGGCTAGGATCACTATGTTACTATCAGATAAAATGGATTTTAAGGCAAGCACAGAAAAGACACAGATGAATCCACTGTGATGGTCGGAGACTTCCACGCCCCGGTCAGCGAGGAGACCCTGCAGGCAGAGATCAGGAAGGCCGTGGGTGAACTCGGCGCCACCGTGAACCTCACATACCAGATACCTACAGACGGCACACTCCAGAGCAAGACACGCTTTCTCCTGGACATCCCTGCCGCTCCAGGGGTTAAGAATCCGCCTGCCAGTGCAGGGACCACAGGTTCCGTCCCTGGTCCCACGTGCCGTGAAGCAGCCAGGCCTGGGCACGGCTGAGAGCCCATGCTCTGCAATGAGAGAGGCTGCCACCCTGAGGAGCCACGCACCGCAGCTCGAGAGGGGCCCCTGCTCCCACACACAGCTCGAGGGAGCCTGTGCAGCAGTGGAGACCCAGCAGTCAGGAGTAAAGAAATGCATAAATAAAGACACATTCTTCTCACCCTCACTGGGAACACTCGTCAGGACAGACAACACTCTGGGCCGAAACACACTCCCTGACAAACTCAGAACCGCAGAAATCACACAGTGTCTGCCCTGAGACCGCAGTGGAACTGAAGTGGAAACCAGAGGCAGGAAGATAACTGGAAAATCTCCCAACACTTGGAGACTTTAGAACACACGCCTGGAAATTCCCAGGCAGTCCACTGGTTAGGACACTCCATGCTTTCCCCTCCAAGGCCTCAGATTCAATCCCCCGTCAGGAACTAAGGTCCTACGAGCTGAACCAGAGCCACAACCACCCCCACCCCAAAAAAACCCCCCAAAACAACAGCCACAAGAAAACCCACACACTTCTAAAAAACACATGAATCGAAGAAGAACTCTCAAGAGAAATTAAAATAATTTGAACTAAATGACTAAATAAAAAGGAAACACAACTTATCAAAATGTGTGGGATTCAGCAAAAGCAGTGCCTTAGAGGGCAATTTATAGCGTTGCTCGCAAATATTAGAACAGAAGCGGCTCTGTGGGCAACCATCTAAGCTTCCACCTTCGGAAACAAGAAAACGAAGAGCGAGTTAAATCCAAAGTCAGCAGAAGAAAAGAATTTTAAAAGTGAGAGCGGAAATTAGTGAAGTGGAAAAGAGTAGTGTGCTGAAACAAAACCCGTGTTTTGTGACAAAACGGAATCGTTTCCGTTTTCTCGTTGAAGTACAGCCGATGTACAAGGCTGTGTTCATTATTGGCTCACAGCAGACTGATTCCGTCATCCGCATGCAGGCGCTCTTTCACCCTTTCCCATTACGGCTTCTGTGCTGAGCAGTAAGGCCGTGTCGTCTGCTCGCTCCACTGACACATATAGAAACTTACACCTGCTAGCTGCGACTTCCCGTGCCCCGGTCCTTTCTCTGTGTCGTGATTCTGGACGAAACAAGAAATATTTGAACGTACCGTTTTTCTCTGCCCGTCTGGGCCCCCTCCCACCCCTCGAGTAAGGGCGGAGTGCCTGCCTTCACCAGACCCCAGGAGAGAACCTTTCTTCTCGCCCTAGTGAGCGGGGGCCGCAGCCCGCCCTCGCCGGGTGTGTGCAGGCCTGGACTGCACGGCCTGTGGCTGAGCCGTCTGACGTACAGCCTCTGTCTCAACAGCTCACATACCTCGCTCTGACCTCTGGCGGGCAGGCCCGAGAGCTGAAAGACTGTCTCCCGGGTTAGGCTCATCAGGTTGGTGCCAATAAAAATTTCCCTTTCTTAGATCAATTATTGATGAGTCTTCTGTCGATGCTAGCTTGGGGTATCAGAGACAACCCACCCTCCCCAGAGGACAGCTGGAGTTCACCCCTGTGAAATGGAATATTTCCGGCCACGTCAATAAACAAAGACGTCTCGGCCATCAGGGGTTTCGGCCCTCCAAACATGAATTTCTGAGTCCGGGAACAACAGAGCCTGCTATCAGCCAGTGAGCTGCCACCGCGAGCCGCCACCACTCGCTCCAGTGAGTGAAGAACTAAGGACGTATGACAGCCAATCGCAGGACGCTGGCCCAGAAGGCTGAGATGCCTGTGCAAGGAGTGATTTCAGGGAGCCCAGACGCCTGCACCTGCCGTGCACAGGTGGTGCCAGCGGTAAAGAACCCCTGCCCAGCGCTGAAAGCTGCCTCTTACCACGTGTGAAACATGTGACCAGTTCAAGTTCGATGCATGAAGCAGGGCACTCAAAGCCAGTTCTCTGGGACAACCCAAGGGATGGGGTGGGGAGGGAGGTGGGAGGGGGCTTCAGGACTGGGGACACGTGCACCCGTGGGTGATTCATGTGGATGTATGGCAAAAACCAGCACAGTATTGTAAAGTAATTATCCTCCAGTTAAAAGAAAGAAAACTGCCGGCCAATGCAGGAGACATAAGAGACGTGGGTTTGATCCCTGGGGTAGGAAGGTCTTCTGGAGGAGTAAATGGCTACCCATTCCAATAATCTTGCCTGGAGAATTCCATAGACAGAGGAGCCTGACAGGCTACAGTCCATGGGATCGAAAAGAGTCAGACACAACTGAAGCGACTAAGCACATACCTAGCAAAGTGCTAAATACCTTAGCTTGAGATATCTGGCTTTCCTTAACTACAATAATCCTTTGCTGTTCAGACTACCACCGCTAGTTATAAACTTCTTTCCGCCCCACCTGCCTCCTCAGGACAGTTCTCCCAGGATCACTTGAGATGCTGTCTCCCAGGCTTAAAGTCCTAAAAATTCCCACCAAATAAAATGTAACTCTCAACTTCGGGGTTGTGGCTATTTTTGTTTAAGTTGACACCCGACCCTGTGCTCAATACCACGGGGACTGCAGGGACTGCGGGCCCCACTGGCTCCTTGGTGCCCCCGGGGTGTTCCTGTGGGCTCTCCTCCTGGCCAACCCTCACTGCTCTTAAGGGATGATCCTGACATTTTTATTCAAGCGGTTTCTACTTGACCTGTAACCTTTCTGGGCCGGTGCATTTCCTAGTCAGGGACCCAGGAGGACGGGAAGAAGGCCCAGGGAAACAGGAATGGCCGGTTTGTTAAGTTTTGCTTAAGTTGGGGGAAAAAAAAGTTGCTATATGGTCTGAATAAACCCTCTGGTAGTGAAAGGACAGATTGAATTAATTCAGCCCCCAAGAACAGGGCGACCTGGGTTCAATCCCTGGATGGGGAAGATCCGCTGGAGAAGTTCCCACTCCAGTATTCTTGGGCTCAACTGGTAAAGAATCTGCCTGCACTGCGGGAGACCTGGGTTTGATATCTGGGTTGGAAAGATCCCCTGGAGAAGGGAACTGCTCCCCACTCCAGTATTCTGGCCTGGAGAATTCCAAGGACTGTATAGTTCATGGGGTCGCGGAGAGTCGGCCACGCCTGAGCGAC
>NW_011481948.1:105281-106835 GCF_000754665.1 Bison bison bison | reverse complement strand
CAGACCCGAGCATGCGCACTGCCTCGCCGAGACTGCTCCCGGAGCTCGGCTCACGGCTCACCGCCGACTTGGGCGCCGCGCCGCAAAGGCTCAGCAGTCCCGCGCGGACGAGGGCGCCAGCTGAGCTCAGACACTGGCACGTGTGTGCACGCCTGCGGCCTTCCCCGGGAAGTGAAGGGGCCACCCGGAGGCTCTCCCGGCCTCACTGAACTTTGTAGGCACAGAGAAAGGCGACAGAGGACAAGGTCCGTCCCTGTTGGCCGGTCTCTGGGACCCCTGCCCACAGGGTCTGCGGGACACAAGGGGGATCAGAGCTCTCCTCTTCTAAAATAGATCCCCGGGACTGGAGAGACTTCTAAATTATTAAACTTATAGAGAGCTCTCATCCTATTATTGTACCTTTTTTAATTGATATGCAAAAGCCCCCAAAGCTTCAAAACGCCCAAGCAGCTTCATCTGAGGATGCTGAGAAGGGTAGTGAAAGGTAAGGGCTGTAAAAGTGCCTATGGCAAACAGAGCCCCTGACACTGACCTCACCTCTGCTCCCTCCACGCTCCCGTACTGATGCCCGTTCCAGTCTGCCGTCTGAATGGCCTTCCATCCCGAAGAAACCATTCAGTGGTCACCTTTAGAAATGGGACCACCTGAGGCTGGAGGCGAGCCTCTTCGCATCAAGGTTGGAACTGAGGGCCGTAGGTAAAGAATTTCTTAAAACCAGGTAGGATCAAGCTGGTTTTAGAAAAGGCAGAGGAACCAAAGATAAACTGCCAACATCCGCTGGATCATCGAAAAAGGAAGAGAGTTCCAGAAAAACATCTATTTCTGCTTTATTGACTATGCCAAAGCCTTTGACTGTGTGGATCACAATAAACTGTGGAAAATTCTGAAAGAGATGGGAATACCAGACCACCTGACCTGCCTCTTGAGAAACCTATATGCGGGTCAGGAAGCAACAGTTAGAACTGGACGTGGAACAACAGACTGGTTCCAAATAGGAAAAGGAGTACGTCAAGGCTGTATATTGTCACCCTGCTTATTTAACTTATATGCAGAGTACATCATGAGAAACGCTGGGCTGGAAGAAGCACAAGCTGGAATCAAGATTACTGGGAAAAATATCAATAACCTCAGATATGCAGATGACACCACCCTTATGGCAGAAAGTGAAGACGAACTAAAAGCCTCTTGATGAAAGTGAAAGAGGAGAGTGAAAAAGTTGGCTTAAAGCTCAACATTCAGAAAACTAAGATCATGGCATCTGGTCCCATTACTTCGTGGAAAATAGATGGGGAAACAGTGTCAGACTTTATTTTTTGGGGCTCCAAAATCACTACAGATGGTGATTGCAGCCATGAAATTAAAAGACGCTCACTCCTTGGAAGGAAAGTTATGACCAACCTAGATAGCATAGTAAAAAGCAGAGACATTACTTTCCCAACAAAGGGCCGTCTAGTCAAGGCTATGGTTTTTCCTGTGGTCATGTATGGATGTGAGAGGTGGACTGTGAAGAAAGCTGAGCGCCAAAGAATTGATGCTTTTGAACTGTGGTGTTGG
>NW_011481948.1:100541-104837 GCF_000754665.1 Bison bison bison | reverse complement strand
CCAGGAGATGGTGATGGACAGGGTGGCCTGGCGTGCTGTGATTCATGGGGTCGCAAAGAGTCAGACACAACTGAGCGACTGAACTGAACTGAGGATCCTCTCAGGTTTTTTTTAAAGTAGATTACCAAGATCAAAAGCCACTGGTAGGACTGAACTAAACATAGCTGATATTCAGAGCCTGGGAGGATTTTTTTTTGCCTTCTCCACTAAGCTAGATGAGGGAAAGTGAAACATTCTAAGGCCCCTTGGACACCAAGATAAAAACAGTCCATCCTAAAGGAAATCAGCCCTCAATAATCATTGGAAAGACTGATGCCTAAGCTGAAGCTCCAATACTTTGACCAGCTGACATGAGGAGCCAGCTTATTGGGAAAAAAATGATGCTGCGGGACTGCAGGCAGAAGGGGGTGGCAGAGGATTAGATGGTCGAATGGCGTCACTGACTCCATGGACAGAAGTTAAGGGGGGGCAGAGGATTAGATGGTCGCATGGCGTCACTGACTCAGTGGACAGAGGATTAGATGGTCGCATGGCGTCACTGACTCAGTGGACAGAAGTTAAGGGGGTGGCAGAGGATGAGATGGTCGCATGGCATCACTGACTCAGTGGACAGAAGTTTGAGCAAACTCAGGGAGACGGTGAAGGACAGGGAAGCCTGGCGTGCTGCAGTCCATGGGGTTGCAAGGAGTCGGACACAACTGAGCGACTAAACAATAAAACGTTCCAGCAGGTGGACGGGTATGTCAGCACTTTGGTGTCATTTGCCCTGCTGACATACCCGTCCACCTGCTGGAACGTTTTATTGTTTAGTCCCTCAGTTGTGTCCGACTCCTTGCCACCACCCCATTCTTTGATGAATTAAAAGAGCTGTCCTTATTTCACAAATCTAGTCTTTACAGGACTGAGATGAGGCTCCAGAAAAACTCAAAGCCCATCAATCTTTTTACCGCTCCTCAGACTTCCCTTACTTAGCTTGAGACTTAAATATATATTATATATTAATATTGTGGCCTTCAGGAAACAGAAGTTACTCCTAGAAGTTGCCTTGTTGCTCCTCTGCTTCTAAGATGTAAATGGCCCACCTGGTCTTCTCCAGAAACACTTATCTAGACCACCTTTTGAAATTGCAAATTTCAGGAAAGTAACTCTTCTCAAAAGAGAGAAACAAAAGTGGGATAGGTGACTTGAAACTTGACTTGTCAAGGAGAAGACAAGTCTTGTGTCTTTTCCATAAGTATCAGTGAAAAGACTTTCGCCATCTAAACAGGTGACCTTTATTTGTTCTATGGGGCAGAAACCCAATTTGAATCCAACTTCTTTTCTTTTTTTAGCCACACCATGAGGCTTGCAGGATCTCAGCTCCCAGACCAGGGACTGAACCCAGGCCACAGCAGGGAGAGCCTGGAATCCTAACCACTAGGCCGCCAGGGAAACCAACCTCTTTTGCAACCGATGGGTTTTGCGTTACTGTACCTGATTCACGGATGAAATTTGGGGATGCGAAGTGACGCCGAAACTCAGTGTCTGTGAGCCAGCACTGAACTGAATCTTGGAGACAAGAGTTTTAGGTGAAGCAGGAAAGTTTTATTGCTTTGCCGAGCAGAGAGGGCCACTACCGGCTAATGCCCTGAAAGCTATGACGGGTTGGGGAGGGGGGTGCACGTCATGAGGCAACCTGTAGTCAAGGGGACACAGGAAGGTTGTGTGTCCAGGAGCCCACAGGGCCCTGCTTGGTTTCAGAAGTACAGGATTTCTGTGGTATGAACCCACGTGTGTGTGTGCACTGCAGGCATGCGGTCCTGCCAAAATTAATTGGTAAAAGAGCTCTAATTGGCTAACACTCAAATGAACTTCAGGATCACGTGATCCAGGATTTATCTCTGTTCTTGGCTGCCCTGGGTCTTTGTTGCTGCATGTGGGTTTTCTCTAGTTGGGGTCACTGTGGTGCGCAGGCTTCTCACCACACTGCTGGTGGTTTAGTCGCTCAGTCGTGTCCAGCTCTTTGTGACCCTATGAACTGTTGCCCACCAGCCTCCTCTGTCCATGGGATTCTTCAGGCAAGAACACTGGAGTGGGTTGCCATTTCCTTTCCAAGGGATCTACCCGACCCAGGAATTGAACTTGAGTCTTCTGCCTTTCGGGCAGATTCTTTACCCACTGAGTTTCTCATCACACGAAGTTTCTCCTGTTGTGAAGCGCAGGCTCTAGGGCGTGCATGGGCTCAGCAGTCGCAGCACACCGGCTTAGTTGCCCTGCGGCCTGTGGAATCTTCCCAAACCAGGGCTTAAACCCATGTTCCCCCCGTTAGCTGGCAGATTCTTAACCACTGGGATCACTAGGGAAGTCCCTGGGATTAATTTTTAATGAATGAAAACAAACTTGGTTTAATTACTGTATCTCTAGACTTATCGACATTAATATTTTCATTGTACTTAGGTTTCAGTTCAGTTCAGTCCTTCAGTCGTGTCCGACTCTTTGCGACCCCATGAACTGCAGCATGCCAGGCTTCCCTGTCCATCACCAACTCCTGGAGTTCACCCAAATTCATGTCCATCGAGTTGATGATACCATCCAGCCATCTCATCCTCTGTTGTCCCCTTCTTCTCCTGCCCCCAATCCCTCCCAGCATTAGAGTCTTTTCCAATGAGTCAACTCTTTGCATGAGGTAGCCAAAGTATTGGAGTTTCAGCTTTAGCATCATTCCTTCCAAAGAACACCCAGGACCAATCTCCTTTAGAATGGACTGGTTGGATCTCCTTGTAGTCCAAGGGACTCTCAAGAGTCTTCTCCAACACCACAGTTCAAAAGCATCAATTCTTTGGTGCTCAGCTTTCTTCACAGTCCAACTCTCACATCCATACATGACCACTGGAAAAACCATAGCCTTGACTAGACGGCCCTTTGTTGGCAAAGTGATGTCTCTGCTTTTTACTATGCTATCTAGGTTGGTCATACCTTTCCTGCCAAGGAGTAAGTATCTTTAATTTCATGGCTGGAGTCACCATCTGTAGTGATTTTGGAGCCCCCAAAAATAAAGTCAGCCACTGTTTCCCCATCTAATTCCCATGAAATGATGGGACCAGATGCCATGATCTTAGTTTTCTGAATGTTGAGCTTTAAGCCAACTTTTTCACTCTCCTCTTTCACTTTCATCAAGAGGCTCTTTAGTTCTTCACTTTCTGCCATAAGGACTTAGGTAGGTTTACCAGAAGTCAAATTTTAAAATCTGATAATTCCTGTTACAAAATTTGTCAGCAACAAAGATAACTTGAGATGATAAAACTCAAATAGGGCAGGACCCATACAAACTTTTCTTCTGGTGCGCAGAGGCAGAGTCAAAGCTTGTAAGTAAATGTCAATGAAGTAAGAGCTTTTAGATGAACTCTTTAGGAGTAATCACCTTCCCTTGTGGCTCAGCTGGTAAAGAATCCGCCTGCAAGGCGGGAGACCTGGGTTCGATCCCTGGGTTGGGAAGATCCCCTGGAGAAAGGAAAGGCTACCCACTCTAGTATTCTGGCCTGGAGAATTCCATATAGTTCGTGAGGTTGCAAAGAGTCGGACACGACCCAGCGACTTTCACACACACACACACACACACTTTACGAGTAATTATGTTTTAGGACTGCCTACTTGAAACGGTTTCTCCAGATTTTTGGTAACTTGAAACAGCGCAAGTAAGTTAAGATGCTGGTGTGGACTGGAAAAAAAAAGTACAACTTGAAAGTTATGTTTTATTTGGTAGACAAAACTGAGAACTTAAGTCCAGGACACAGCATCTCAGCTAACCCTGAGACTGCTCTCAAGAGATAAGGGAGGAGCCAGGATACACAGGAAGTTTTGTAACAGAGGCTAGGTAGTTGGAACATCTGGTGACTCGGCAGCAGTCCGCCCGCAATGCAGGCGAGCCCGAGGTCAGCTGGCCCTGAGGGGAAGGGCGTGACTGACCCGCTGACCTCTCCACAGCCCGGGCTCCCTGACCCTCTGCCCCCAGGGGTCTGGGTGAAGGGCAAAGCTGGAGCCTGTGGCCCAGAGGGGAGAGTTGGGGCGCTTGGGCCACAGGCCGTCTTTCCGGCGGGGCGGGGCAGACGGAAGGCAAGTCTGCGCGGTGAGGAGCTCTCTCCTACAGCAGCGCCCTCCCTCCCCGGGCCGTGGGCTGGAGCCCCAGATCCGCCCAGCCCGAGGTCCGGCCCGAGGCTGGCTGGAGCCTAAGGGCGCTAAGAACCGCCCCCCTCAGCACCCACCAAGCAGGGCCGACTCCCTTTCAGATGGGGCTCCCACCGCCTGGAAGGGCACTTA
>NW_011481948.1:99675-100233 GCF_000754665.1 Bison bison bison | reverse complement strand
CCCCATGACGTCATCTTCCGCGACCCAGGAGGCCCGGCCGCAGGCGCCGCCATGTTACCTTACGGCCGCCGCCGAGAGGACCTCGCGCCGCCCCGAAGCTACTCACTGAGGCCGGTGACGTCACCGCAGCGCGTTGGGCGGGCGCCGCCATGTTTCCGTACGGACGCCGGCATGAGGACCTCGCGCCTCGCCGAGGCCCCGCCCTCCGGTGACGTCACCACGGCGCGCCGGGCGGGCGCCGCCATGTTGGGGGTCCTCGCCGCGGGCGCGTAGGTGTCCTCATAAGATGCCGGCTCGGCGGCGCTCGGCTTTTCCCCCCCCAAGATGGCGTCCATGCGGGAGAGCGACACGGGCCTGTGGCTGCACAACAAGCTGGGGGCCACGGACGAGCTGTGGGCGCCGCCCAGCATCGCGTCCCTGCTCACGGCCGCGGTCATCGACAACATCCGCCTCTGCTTCCACGGCCTCTCGTCGGCCGTGAAGCTCAAGCTGCTGCTCGGGACGCTGCACCTCCCGCGCCGCACGGTGGACGAGGTGAGGCGGGCGGCGGTGCGGACG
>NW_011481948.1:94514-99575 GCF_000754665.1 Bison bison bison | reverse complement strand
TTCCTCCTCCTTAACGGTACATTATGTCACTTTTTGCGCAAAATACGGAGTTTTTCAAAACGGTGAGCCCTGTCCTCGTTCACACGCCCTCCGGCTCCCGTCTCAGCGCCTCTCCCGCTCCCGCAGTTCGCGGTGGTTTCCCGCCCCGTCGTGTACGGGACGTCTGCCGCGTCCCGTCAGTTCAGTCGCTCAGGCGTGTCCGACTCTTTGCGACCCCATGGACTGCAGCACCCCAGGCCTCCCCGTGCACCACCAGTTTACTCAGACTCGTAGGTGATGCCATCCAGCCGTCTCATCCTCTGTCGTCCCCTCTCCTCCTGCCCCCAATCCCTCCCAGCATCAGGGTCTTTTCCAGTGAGTCAGATCTTCGCGTTAGGTGGCCACAGTATCGGAGCCTCAGCATCCACCGTGCACAGGAGCGCACATTGGTCGGTTGACCGAGCCACACGGCAACCCGCCTGTCCCCCTCACGCTGCTTAAGGAGCAGAAGAAGGCTGCGTCCGGAGCCCCCTGCCCCTCCGCGCGCAGCCTTGGGAGGGGACCGCTTCCCCGCCCCGCTTTGCGACGTGTCGGTTGGCTGTGCCTTTTCCAGCCGTCCAGTTGGGTTTCCCCTGCTTTGAGCTGGACGCCACGGTGTGGAGTCGGGTGTTTTGAGTGAGGGGTGTGGGTGTGTCTGTCTGCTTCCGCGGTTTAGTTCTCACCGCCGGATCGCGTTCCGTCCCCTTAGTGCGCGTGTGCTTGAGCACCTTTTCCCGCGTGGGTTCAGTGTTCTTTTTTGTGACTTGTCTGTCCAAACGTTGTTTTCCCCATTGTGGTTTTTTCATTGTCTTGTAGGAGCTTTTAAAAGTTTGTTTGTGTGTTGGTGCAGCAGGTAGCTGGTAGGGTCTTAGTTCCGTTCCTCCTGCCGTGGAGGCTTGGAGTCCTAACCACACCCACAGGGAGTTCCCACTTTGTAGGAGTTTTTTTAAAACATAAATTTTGAATATTAATCTTTTTTCCCACTAATTTATGTTACAAGTGTCTTCCAGTTGTGTCTTGACCTAGCTTTCTTCGCGGAGTCTTTGGATCCTAGAAGCTCTTAGCTGTAACTAGGCAGCTGTGCTTCTCTTAGGATATGCTTGTGGGGGGGCTCCCTGGTGTCTGGTTTTGCCTTTCACTTCTGCAAAGCATTTCTTTGGTGCAGAGCCCTCCAGGAACCTGGCCTAGGGTGGGTGGAAGTTTGCACCACCACCCCACCCTCCACCAACCTATTTATTAACCACACTTGTCCTGAGTTCACAGCCAAACTTTAAGAAAAAGCGATTTTGGGCTTAGGCCATTTTGCCATCTAAACCTGGCCACAAAGTTTGCCCTTGAGCAGGTCTTAGTAATTAATGATCTTAAGGGAAGTGAGAGAAGGCAGGAGCAAAGGAAAAGCAGTCAAGGGACTGTTGTTCAGTCACGCAGTTGTGTCCGACTCTTTCCGACCCATGGACTGCAGCACGCCAGGCCTCCCTGTCCCTCACCATCTTCCAGAGCTTGCTCAAACTCATGACCATGGAGTCTGTGGTGCCATCCAACCATCATCCTCTGTCATCCCCTTCTCCCGCCTTCAGTCCTTCCCAACATCAGGGTCTTTTCCAGTGAGTCAGTTCTTCACATCAGGTGGCCAAAGTATTGGAGTTTCAGCTTCATCATCAGTCCTTCCAATGAATATTCAGGACTGATCTCCTTTAGGATGGACTAATTTGATCTCCTTGCTGTCCAAGGGACTCTCGAGAGTCTGGTCCAGCACCGCAGTTTAAAAGCATCAATCCTTTGGTGCTCAGCTTTCTTTATGCTCCAGCTCTGACATCCATGCATGACCACTGGGAAAACCATAGCCTTGACTGTATGGACCTTTGTCAGCAAAGTGATGTCTCTGCAGTCAAGAAAACGTAGTTGCCATAAAACAAGAGTCCTAGTTCTTCCTCAAGGGATATTCATAACAATCTGATACCTGTCTTTGAGTTCTGCAAGAACTAAGGCCCCCACCCAGGTAGAGGATGCAGTGATAGTCTTGACCCCTGGGACTCAGTCAACTAAGCCCTTTCATGAATATGCAGGTAACCTCGCTTAGGGTAGCTTTCTCCTCACTTGCTGCAAGTAATGAATCCCTCCTCTCCCACCTTTTAGCTTGGTTGTGTCTCTTGGCTCAGTGCCAACCAGGAAGTGACCCGGTTTTGTTAGCAGTTATGGGAAGGGTGAACGTGAACGAATGAAGGTTTTTATTGTCTGTTGACATGTTGGTTGCCACATTTACAAAGTAGCATTAACTTTGTAATTAACTGGCTTCCCTGAGGTAAGCCCGGCTTGGTCCTTGTATGTGTAGGGCTGTGCCATCCTCATGGCTTCCCAGGCAGTGCGGTGGTGAAGAACCTGCCTCCAGTACAGGACACACTAGAGGTGTGGGTTTGATGCCTGGGTCGGGAAGACCCCCTGGAGAAGGAAGTGGCAACCCACTCCAGTGTTTTTGCCGGAGAACCCCGTGGGCAGAGGAGCCTGGCGGCTGCAGTGCACAGGGCTGCAGAGAGTCGGACGTGACTGAGCGCAGCGCAGCGCAGTGCTTGTGGCCCTGACGCTTTGTGTAGGAATTTTGTGTCAGTGTTCATGGGTGAGATTAACCTCCAGTTTTACTCGCCTGGGCGGTCTTCGTTAGATACTGGTATTGAATTTCTTTATAAATGCGGTGGTGATACGGCTTCTGTTTTCCTCTCTTTTAGAAATTTTGTTTAATAGTGGAATTATTTCTTCCTAAATGTTTGGTAGAACTTAAGTAATAAGCCAGCTAGGGGGCTGCATTTTCCCTGTGGGAAGATATTTGAGTATTGATGTTTGGTTTGATGTTCTTCTTAACTTTTCTGGATGCTGTATGTTTTCTAGTGGTTTGGCAGTTTGTGTTAAAACTGCGGCCTTGTTAGCATACAGTGGACGACAGCCCTTTTCATCTTGGAATGTTAGAAGCATGTGCACTGCGGTTTCCTCCCCTGGGTTCCCCCGGGGTTCATCTCAGCAGATGTTTGTCAGCCTCAGGAGACTTTGCCAAGTACCACCTTTTGACTTTGTTCATTGTTCTGTTATCTGTTCATTTTCTGTTCGCTAATCTTGGTTATTTCTTTTTTTTTAAGGTTTGTTTACTGATGCATTTTATTTTTTGGCTGTGGTGGGTCTTGTTGCTGCGCTCGGGCTTTTTCTGGCTGCGTGGAGAGGCGGCTCCTCTCCAGTGTGGCGGAGAGGAGTGTGGCCCACAGGTTCAGTCATCCCTCGGCGTGAGGGCTCTTCCCGGACCAGGGATCAAGCTGGTGCCGCTGCGTTGCAAGGTGGGCTCTTAACCACTCGACCCCAGAGGAGCCCAGGTTCACTAATTCTTGTACTTTGATTATTTCCTCCCTTCACTTGGTGTTTATGTTGCTCCTTTTCTGGTCTCTTAGTGTAGACTCATTTTTCAGCCACTTTCCTTTTCTGAAATGCCCGTGTTAGGGCGGGTTTTCCTCTCTTACGTCTTTGGCTGTGCCCACAACTGTTGATGGTGTCATCATCACCAAGGCACACTATCTTGTAACTTCTACGATGATTTCCTCACTGATCTCTTTGTAATTTAAAATGTTTTTTAATTTTTGTACATTAGAGGGAGAGAGGTTTTACTTATGTTTTTACTAGTAATTTCTAGCTGGGATGAGTGCTTGTCAGAGAATATAGTCTGTGTTATTTCAGTCATTTGAAATGTAAGATTTGCTTAATGGCAAAATATATGGTCAGTTTTCATAAGCATGGCGAGTGAGTTTGAGAGGCCTTTTTTTCATCTAGTTTTGCGACCCATTGCCCAGTATATATTCAGTAGGTCAGATTTGTTTACTCGTCCGTATCAGTGGGTATGCTTCTCTCTGTTGTCTCCTATGATTATACACCTGCCTGGTTTTATCGGCCTCTGCTTTCTGCGCTGTGACGCGCTGAGCGCCGTGCCTGTTGCCTTGTGAGTGGGCCGCAGGTCCCTGGGTGAAGGCCTCTGTGGCCGGCAATGCTGTGTCTGTGTTTTGGTCCAGCATTGATAGAAGTATACCAGCTTTCTTTGTTGATTCCTCTGTAGTTTACTCTTGGATTTTGCCTGTCATTAGAAGAAATTGTAATGAAAAATTTACTTAGCTGGACTGAAAGAACTAGGCCTTTCTGGATAATTTACTTTTCTGAAAGGCATTTTCATTTATATACTTAGTCTTAAACTTTTTATTCCAAAACATCCTAATTTACTCAGCTGTCTCAGTTACTTCTCTTCAGTTATGTCAGGGTCTGATACCTTCGGGGATAGCTTTCTGCTGCTTTTTTATGTGGGACCATAGATGAAGGGACACCAGATAGCTGGGCTGTGTGTGCTCCACCCTGATGGCAGAAAGGGAAGAGACACTGAAGAGCGTCTTGATGAACGTGGAAGAGGAAACTGAAAAGGCTGGCTTAAAACTCGGCATTCAAAAAGCCAAGATCATGGCATCTGACCCCATCTCTTCCTGACAGATAGATGGGGAGACACTGGGAACAATGATAGATTGTACTTTCCTGGGCTCCAACATCACTGTGGACTATGATTACAGTTATGAAATTAAAAGACACTTGCTCCTTGGAAGGAAAGCTATGACAAACCTAGACAGCGTATTAAAAAGAAAAGACATCACTTTGCCAACAAAGGTCCCTCTAGTCAAGGCTATGGCTTTTCCAGTGGTCATGTATGGATGTGAGAGTTGGACTATAAAGAAAGCTGAGCGCAGAAGAATTGATGCTTCTGAACTGTGGTGTTGGAGGAGACTCTTGAGAGTCCCTTGGACTGCAAGGAGATCCAACCAGTCCATCCTAAAGGAGACCAGTCCTGGGATTTCTTTGGAAGGAATGATGCTGAAGCTGAAACTCCAATACTTCAGCCACCTCACGCGAAGAGTTGACTCATTGGAAAAGACCCTGATGCTGGGAGGGATTGGAGGCAGGAGGAGAAGGGGACACAGAGGATGAGATGGCTGGATGGCATCACTTACTTGATGGACATGAGTTTGGGTG
>NW_011481948.1:90683-93425 GCF_000754665.1 Bison bison bison | reverse complement strand
CAGACTTTATTTTTGGGGCTCCAAAATCACTGCAGATGGTGACTGCGGCCATGAAATTAAAAGACGCTTACTCCTTGGAAGGAAAGTTATGACAAACCTAGATAGCATATTGAAAAGCAGACATTACTTTGCCAACAAAGGTTCGTCTAGTCAAGGCTGTGGTTTTTCCTGTGGTCATGTATGGATGTGAGAGTTGGACTGTGAAGAAGGCTGAGCGCCGAAGAATTGATGCTTCTGAACTGTGGTGTTGGAGGAGACTCTTGAGAGTCCCTTGGACTGCAAGGAGATCCAACCAGTCCATCCTAAAGGAGACCAGTCCTGGGATTTCTTTGGAAGGAATGATGCTGAAGCTGAAACTCCAATACTTCAGCCACCTCACGCGAAGAGTTGACTCATTGGAAAAGACCCTGATGCTGGGAGGGATTGGAGGCAGGAGGAGAAGGGGACACAGAGGATGAGATGGCTGGATGGCATCACTTACTTGATGGACATGAGTTTGGGTGCACTCTGGGAGTTGGTGATGGACAGGGTGGCCTGGCATGCTGCGATTCATGGGGTCATGAAGAGTCAAACATGACTGAGTGACTGAACTGAACCGAAACAAGAGTTCTTAACTGATGCCAGGGAGGTAGAAAAGGTAGTCTGATGACCCGGTATTTTAGGTTTATTCATTGAGGTGGGTACAGAAGTGATTTAGGGCCCCTTCCTCTAAGAATTTTGAAATTGGTTCAGGAAGTCAGAAAGACGTCAGGAGGCAGTGTCCATAGGTGTCTGGCTAACTGCCAAGTGTCAAAAAGCATAAATACTGACTTCATGATGTTTTAGCTGAATTTGAAAGGGCTTTGAGGAAACGAGATGCTTCTGCTAATAAAACCAGGGATGGCTCTTGTCTGAGACCTTATTGCCACCATAGGAGGTTTGAGGGATGGTTTTAGGGATGACTGAGATAATGCTTTAAATCGTAAAGTTATCCCGCTTGCAAGACTTCCGTGGGATCCCTGTAATCCCCGCTGTGCGTCGCCTTCCAGCCCAGGTGGCAACAGACCGCAACCCAGGGCTCCTTAGTTACCATGCACACCTGGCTGCAGCCACAGAGGCCGCGAGGCGCCCCCCGGCTCAGGGCCCCCCGGCTGTGCACCCGAGCCTGCCTCTGGAAAGCTGCGGGTGGGAGGCACCGCCTGGTGTGCCTTTGCGGGCCTCTGGCCGCGTGTGCCACCTTCTCGGGTGTCTGCTTTGTTCGTTACCCTTAGTAACACCTGCCTGTGTTTCTGCTGTCCTGTTGTGGGTCTGCGGGGGCTCTTTGTGCATTTTGACGTTAAACGCTGCTGGGTTTGAACGCTACAAATCTGCCATCTTGCTACCGCCTGCTATATGTTCCATTTGCTCATCACTTAGGTACCCAAATTAAAAGACACTCCTTGGAAGGAAAGTTATGACCAACCTAGATAGCATATTGAAAAGCAGAGACATTACTTTGCCAACAAAGGTCCATCTAGTCAAGGCTATGGTTTTTCCTGTGGTCATGTATGGATGTGAGAGTTGGACTGTGAAGAAAGCTGAGCACTGAAGAATTGATGCTCTGGCGAGGGCCTTGGGCCTGTGCTCCTAGGGCCGCAGCGGCCCCTGCCCCGCCCTCCCCCATGGGGAACTGTCTGCTTCTGCATTTATTTTACACTTCTTTTATTTGAATGAGGCCGAGTATCCTTTGCAATTTTAAATCATTTTTCTAATGGTAAAGTTTTAAAAATTGGCATGTAGAATCAGTCTCCTTGTTTGTTCTTTATGTATAGTAGAGACGTCTATACAATATAACAAGTGTGTGTGTGTTTAATTGCCTGTGATAGGAATTACAAATTTTTTTTTCCACTCAGTGTGACATTTCTCTTGATTTCATTTATGGGATTGGATTTTTTTGTGTAATGTTTCATAGAAAAAATACTTAAGTGGTAAACTTCAAGCTTTTGTCTTTTATGGCTCCTCAGTTTAGAATCGTAACTCCAGAGGACTTGCTCTCACCAGCCACACAAAAGAGAGACTTCTGTGGTCCTTCCAGGGCCTTTATGTCTCATTTCTCAAATCGAATGCGATTCGTTTGAAGTTTGTCTGGGAATACAGTGAGAGGTGAAGGCCGTGTCTAACCCACGTGGCATTTATAACTGTGGCACCTGGCACGACTGATCTTTCTTGTGTTAGCTTCTTTTACAACTTCTTACTTGTATTGCTTTTCTCACAGGAAGTTAGAATCAGACTGTAGTTTTGTGAAGGAAATATTCCTGCAGCTTGAGTGGGGTCCCCCGGACTTAGAGGTTACTGAAGGACAGCGCCCATCCATACGGTACTGGGGGCACCACGCACTTCGTCTCTGTCGTCCATTCCGGCTCTGGGGGCTCCTGGCCATTGGAGGGCATCCTCAGACATTGCGTGATGCCTTAAGTCTGTTTCTTGGTATGGTCTTCTTATTGCTTTTGTTACCTCCTGTTGTCTTGCCGTGTCTAAACTCATTTCTCTGCTTTATCTCCTCATTTTGTAGAGTTTAAAAGTTCTTGGCACTGTAAGTGGTCAGAGACGCCGTGTGCTCGGTGGGGGTGTACCCCGTGGACACTGGTGTTTTCCGCCCTTTGCTCTTCCCGTGTGACTCTGGCTGCCCCTCTCCTGGTTCCTCCCTGACTGTGACTCCACTGGACTGAAGCAGGCGCTTGCGAGTGTGGCTCTTCCAGGAGCTCCGTGTCGGGGGGCCGGGCC
>NW_011481948.1:85988-88857 GCF_000754665.1 Bison bison bison | reverse complement strand
TGCCGGCTCCTGTTCCGTCTGCCGCGCGCTGGGAGGCCCCCTTGAGGCTGGCCCCTCAGCGCCCCCAGGAGCCCTGCAGGTCTGACGCAGGCCCACGTGTGAGAAGGCGAGGCGCTCAGAGGCCCAGCTCGGCGCCTGCCCTCAGACCCGCGCGGGCAGCACGGGGTGGGCCCAGACGCGCCTGTGCTGTCTCGCAGATGAAGGGCGCACTCACGGAGATCATCCAGCTCGCCAGCCTGGACTCGGACCCCTGGGTGCTCATGGTGGCTGACATCCTGAAGTCCTTTCCTGACTCCGGGGCCCTTAACCTGGACCTGGAAGAGCAGAACCCCAACGTCCAAGACATCTTAGGGGAGCTCAGAGAGAAGGGTAGGGCGGGCGTGTGGTCTGCGGGGGAGGGGGGCCTGCCCTGACAGCGCTCCTGAGGTGATTGTCGGTCCCCCCCTCCCCGGCTCGGGCGCCGTGTGACCTGTCCTCACCCCGCACAGCCCTCCCCTCAGCTCTGGGCAGGCTGTACCCCGGAGCCTGGGTGCTCCCTGGCACCGGCTGGCCGCTTCTGAGTGTGTGCTGAGAACACCTGCGACGCATCTGTTTAGAACACGAACTCCAAATCACTTAGGCACTGTTTGCAAACGGACAGGAGAACACACGGAGGCGGGAGGCCTGTTCCTCCCCGAACCCCTCTAGTTCGGAGAACTAGCACCGCAGCCCTGGAAAGGCGGCCCGTGCCCCGGGGCTGCTGCAGGGTCGGCGGCCTGGGCGTCCGGGGTGGCTGCCCGCCCCTGCTTCCAGCCCTGAGGTGGCCGCTCCCGCTCTGAGCCTTGCGCTTGCTCAGTGGCCGCCCCAGAGCACCGGAGCCCACACCCGGGTGTCTGTGTCCTGGGGCCCAGCTCGTCCAGGCTCCCGGCAGCTCCAGGCCCTCCCGGGTGCGCTCTCCGGTGGGAGGGGCCCGCTCTGTCTGCAGCCCTGGGGAGATTCGGAGTGCTCCCCGGGGCCGGGAGCGTGGGGCCGTCTGCTTTCTGCTTTCCCCGGGCCTTGCTCTTGAGCTCTCGCCCCCAGCTTACACGCGGGCCAGGACACGGCCTGGGTGCTGCTCCCGGGACCAGGGGCAAGCGGGGCCCAGGGGCGTCCCCCAACAGGGTGGGCGGGGGAGACCCGGGACGGCCGCGGGCGCCCTCTGCTTGCTCTGGGCGTGAGGACGCCAGCTGTGCTGGGCCAGGGGCTCTGGCCTTCAAGCCGCTCCCAGGGGATTCTGGGGCCTTTGGGCCCAGGTCAGTGGCCCTGACTGCTGGGTGAGGGCAGGCGTGCGGTCAGCGGGTACTTGTTCTCTGTTTTGAGTTCAAAGCAGAAGCTCCACGAACATAAATAGGAAACTGCGCCTCCACACTGGCTGTGGAAATGGGGCCTGCGTGCGGAGGTGCGCCTCCTGACACGCCGGCTCTCCGAGCAGTGAATGAGTGTGAGGCGTCCGCCATGCTCCCACTGGAGTGCCAGTACCTGAACAAAAACGCCCTGACGACACTCGCGGGCCCCCTCACCCCCCCGGTGAAGCACTTTCAGCTGAAACGGAAGCCGAAGAGCGCCACGCTGAGGGCCGAGCTGCTGCAGAAGTGTGAGTGCCGGGCCTCTGTCCGCCGGGGCTGGGGGCTCCCGGGACGCTGGGGCCGGGGCTGCCCTGCGCAGCCAGGCCTGGGAGGTCCTGCAGGCTTCGGGAGACTGGCTTGCTGGCACGCGATGCCTTTTGTCCCATGTCAGTAGTTTTTGTTCTGAGGTTCCTTCAGGTTTTACAGTTCCTAATTGTCTTTTAAAGACAGTGTTCTACATAGCTTTTTCTATTAGAAATTCATTGATTCTGGGCTAAACTGCATGTTCTAAAAATCTCCGTAGAAACTTGCTAGTTTTCAGGTGAAAGTGTTTATAATCTTTGTTCCAAAAATGATGTCTGAACCAGCTGAATCACACAGGTGATGAGACAGTTACTCCCTTGACTGTTCTGGAGTTGCAAATGGCCTGAATTTGACTATAAAGATGTTTGGTCATTTTCTTAAACGTTTCCCTAAGTAGCAGCTATAAAATGTACGTAGAAGGTGCTTGTTGGAAAAGAGGCTAGGATATTGATTCTTTTGACCGATAGCAGATTTTAAGTGGTTCTGGTATTGGTGTCGCTAAGTGTGTAAGTGGCCTGTTTTCAAAGAATCAGATAAAGCGCCGCCACCGTGGCTCCCCTGGACAGCACCCGGGGTCCGCAGTGGTCTGCAGCCTCGTGGAGCTGGGGCCTCGACCCCGCTCCCCAACCAGGGAGGAGCCCCCGCTGTCTGCTCCCCTGTGAGCCCACGGTCAGAGGCGCCGCCCTGGGAGCGCTGACACAGCCCTTGTCTTCTAGCCACCGAGACAGCCCAGCAGCTCAAGAGGAGTGCAGGCGTGCCCTTCCACGCCAAAGGCCGGGGGCTGCTCCGCAAGATGGACACCACGAGTAAGGCCGCCACCCGGGGCGGGGGGTCTGGGAAGGCGCGGCCGTCTGCAGCCGACAGGGTCCTGCCGTGTGGACTGGGGGGCTCTTCCGCCCTGCCAAGGAGGGACCTGGCTGGCCCGGGACGGCCCGGCTTCTCCGTGCGAAGTTCCAACGGCCCCCCGGCCTCCCTCGGGGCTGGAGCTCCCCTTGCGCTGTCTGCCTGGCCCGGCAGGGGGCTAGTCCATAGGCGGGGGTCGGAGAGGGCAGTAGCCTGCTGCAGGGGGCCCGCCCCGCGGCCCCGTCCTCCTCTCCAGCCCGGGCGGGCCTGACCTCCACAGGGGCTTGGGGGCTCCCCGCTGCGCCTGCTGAGGACCCACGAGCCGCGGTGTGGGTGCTGGGCCGGACCCAGTGGCGGGA
>NW_011481948.1:83394-84131 GCF_000754665.1 Bison bison bison | reverse complement strand
AAGAACCTGTCGCTCACGGTAGGTTGGGGGGCTGGGGTGCTGACGGCGCCCGGGGAGGGGGGACCCAGTGCCCACACCAGCCTCCACGCAGAGGGAGCAGATGTTCGCGGCGCAGGAGATGTTCAAGACGGCCAACAAGGTCACGCGGCCAGAGAAGGCGCTCATCCTGGGCTTCATGGCGGGCTCCCGAGGTGGGTCGGGGGCGGGGGGCCAGGCCCTGCGGTGGTTGGGGGCGGGCCCGGCGGGCGGGGCGGGCCGGCCTGTGGCCCCGGGTCCCGCCCAGCGGCCCCCGCCCGCCCCACAGAGAACCCGTGCCAGGAGCAGGGCGACGTGATCCAGATCAAGCTGAGCGAGCACACGGAGGACCTGCCCAAGTCGGACGGCCAGGGCAGCACCACCATGCTGGTGGACACGGTCTTCGAGATGAACTACGCCACCGGCCAGTGGACGCGCTTCAAGAAGTACAAGCCCATGGCCAACGTGTCCTAGGGCCGCCGGGCGCGTCCCCGCCCACTTACGCTTTAGATCCGGTTTCTCTGGGGCGTCCTGGACTTGTTTTCTAAATTTTAATATGGGTCCTTTTTGTGTGATTTAAGACACTTTTGGATTCAGTATTACATTTTTGAATGTTAAACTTAGCCAAAAAAAAGTTGTAACTTCTTAATCTTGGCCACAGCTCCTCCTGTTAGACTTGGACCTTTTCTCAGTTTTTCTCGAGTCCCGCTGACCTGCAGGGC
>NW_011481948.1:81088-83251 GCF_000754665.1 Bison bison bison | reverse complement strand
TAAAGAACCACCACCGGGGCTGTTTCCAGCCAGCTCGACCTCTCTGCTTGGGGGCGGCGGGGGGGGGGGCGCACACCAGGGGCTCTGAGTCAGGAGACCCAGGGGCCTTGGCGCTGAGGCGCGCGAAGCCTCCTCTTCTGACTCTGCCACGTTTGGGGGGACAGGGGCAGATTCAGAGCCCCCCCGCCACGACCACTTCCGGGGCCACCGTGGCCTCTCCCCGGACGTCAGGATGGTGTCAGATGCTCAGCAACAGACGATTCTGGGATGGGGCGGGACGGCCCGGAGTCCAGGCTTGGTACCCCTGCTTCTGCCGAAGGGGAGTGCGGCTTCAATCCTGGACGGGACCTAGGACTCCACATGTTGTGCAGCGAGCCACCCACCCCCCCCAAAATTGGGAAAATTGGGAAAATTGGAAAAAAAACTTACAATCCCACATAAAATAAGTTTAAGAAAAAAGCCTTTAAATTTTTTTTAATACAAAAATACTCATACAATCTTTCAGACACAATTTCCGACCTTAAAATGCTATTTCCCCCCAAACAGCGAATCTACATTTCAGTATATCCCCCAGAAGTGAAGTTCAAGTTCTTAAGTCTGTCAGAACTGGCGGTAGCACCGGGTACCCCAGAGCTGGAGCCTGGCCCCCTTGCGGGCCACCAACACCGACAGCAGTGTGCTGCTCGAGTCGTCTCGGCTCCCTTCTTGGCAGGGCGGTGGGCACCGTGCCGCCTGCAGACAGCGTTGTACGTGAGCGTGTCCTCGTTCGCTACACGTCTCGTAGGGTCAAGAATTTGGCACCTGACAGTCTCTGTACTGAGTGATAAGAACAGGCTTGTCTTACTCCCGAACGTGAGGTGGCTGGAGAAGGGGCTGCACACACGTGGCCGTTTGCCAGCTGGGGGGTGGGTCCTGGGACGGTGTAGGGGTGACCCCACCCCTTGGGAGGACAGGACGGGGGCCGGGAGGCTGGCGACACCCGGGGGGCCTGTCCACCCCCGTGCTGAGTCCCGAGGCCCTCAGGCAGCTTTCTTTTGTTTTGGCCTCACATTACCAACCAAGGACTGAGGCTGAGGTTCAGAGCAGACTGAATTCCCCACGTCCAGCACCCCTCTGATTCGGGGCGGCCCCGCCAGGAGGGCCCTTCTCCGCTGCTCCTCCAGGCCCGGGTTCTGCTCAGAGCTGTGAATTGGCTTCTTAGAGACTCAGAACTTAGTGTTATTTGCTCATTATAATAATTTTTGGAAAGAGGGCAACCACATCTAAATTAAGTTTTCCAGTATTTCCTTCAGAAAAACCATAAAAGAATTTGGAAATATCAGAATGACTCAAAGATCACAAAACTTGACTACTGTCAAATATAAAAATAAGTTAACCTGCACCCCCGTGCCCAAAGTGGAACAGCGGCTGCAAGAGCAGCGGCGGTGCTCTGGTGGGCAGAGGCCCCTCCTGGCAGGAGAGGATGGGGGCCGCTCCCCAGGCCTGGCTCTGCAGGGCAGGGCTGCGCCGGGCCCCCCGAGCACAGGGCCTCAGGAGGTGGCCTACGTCCTCCCAGTACTCTCCAGACGGAGTCTGAGAGACAGAGCTCTGCAGGGAAGCGCCCCCAGTGCCCCCGAGACGGTGGGGCTGCTGAGGACGAAGCTGCCTTTGCCTCTGGCCCCAGGGTCACTAGAAAAGGGCCAGTGGGACGGCCTGGGTCAGCAGCACCCCCCACCCCCCGCCCACTTAGGTCTGTGCTCGGGAGGCCATGGGAGCCTCAGACCCAGAACAGATGCTTCCCAGGGGTCAGGGCCGTAGAGACCACCCCCCAACCCCGACGGCTCAGCACTGCATCACACACCCCATCATTCTGCGGCGGCTGATGGCAAGACGAACGGGGCCTCAGGCGCGGTTTTCTGGGGCAGGTGCGTAAACCGCAGGATGTACGTCGTCCAGGCAGTTTCAGTGAAAGGGTCAGAGAACAGACCTGCTGAGTGGCCGCTCCCCTCGTGTGGAGACGGGCAGGCAGGGGGGCTCTGCTGGGATCGTGCCCAGGCCCAGGTCCACGCGGCACCCCGGGGCGTCGGCCGGCTGTTGCAAGGCCAGGTGCCCACGCCCAGCGGCCCGGCCTGAGTGCCCTTGCCGAGCCCGTCCGCCCAGCCCGGCTCCCGCTACCCCCGCCCA
>NW_011481948.1:78882-79874 GCF_000754665.1 Bison bison bison | reverse complement strand
GAAGGCCGCTGTGTCCTGGTGGTCCTTGCAGAAGGAGTTGGGGCAGAAGTGGCAGAAGGCAGTGGAGGGTTTGCCACACACGTCGCAGTGGTGCCAAGGGCACTCCCACTTCCCTGCAAGGAGAGTGAGTGTTACACACGGGGGCTCAGGATGGGGACTCACTTCAGCTCTCACTCCAGTGAGACGGGCCCTACTTTGCACACGACTCGCAAAACGTAAAAAAAGCTAAAGCTGGTGCTCAGAGACCTGGCGGGCAAGTGGGCCTGTGTCCATGCCCAGGCCACTGGCCGGCCTGGCTGCTCCCAGGACCGGGTGTGGCTGGATCGAGCTTCCGGGGGCCCCGCCTCAGATGTGCCCATGAAGGTGCCCTGTTCAGTCTGGAGAACTACCACCTGCCTGCCAGCCTGTCCTCCGCCCCCAGCTTCCTGTCCAGGCTCGCGTGTCTGCCTCCCTCCGGTCTGGGGCCAGGGCCTTGGGGTTCCCTCCTGACAGCAGCTGGCAGTGTCCCTCTCGAGAGCCCAGCGTCCTCCCCGCAGAGACGGGCACCACCCCCGACCCACCGAAGGGCCGCTTGCCCAAGCCCAGGCAGGGCAGGTGGTAGGCCTTGGTGCAGGACTTGCGGTCGCACAGCACCAGCTGGCCGCCGTCGCCGCAGCGGAAGCATTCGTCCTCGGACGGCTTCTTCCCCTCGCCCTTCGTGCGGCGCCTCCGGGCCTTCTTCTTGGTCTTCTTGCCCTTCTCCTCCGAGGACAGGGGTGCTGACGTCTGGAACGGGGAAGCCAGCACAGTCACCGAGGGAGGCTGGGAGCCCAGGAGGGGCTGCAGGGGCCACGGAGGCCGAGGGCATGGCGGTCCATCCGCCTGGGGACCATGTGGCAGACGGGCTGCTCCCCAGTGGCGCGTCCAGGCCCCGAAGGACCTCATTCAGGATGCGAGAACACAGCCGAGCTGGGCAAGGCAGGGCGGGCAGGCACGCTGCAGCTCCAGGCCCA
>NW_011481948.1:72649-78782 GCF_000754665.1 Bison bison bison | reverse complement strand
AGGGCACCGCTGTCCCCGCCCCCGCCCTTGCTGGCACCGCAGGGAGCAGGGCTGTTGCAGGCGTCACGCAGCTGGGATGCAGGCCCGGGGAGGTGGGTCCGCAGACATGGGACACTGCAGACACAGGCGCAGGCACCAGGCCCGGGCACAGACCCACCCTGACTGCACTCAGCCTCGGCTCGTGGCCCCAGACCATGAGCCCCCGTGATGCCCCGAGGCAGCCTCACCGCGTCCCGCAGACCCCGTTCCCGCCCTCACTCGCCTTCGGCCTGTCACCGAGGAAGCCGCTGCAGTTGGAGGCTCCGCAGCGACACACCGTCTTCTCGTTGCCCAGACAGTCGAGGTTGTAGTTGAAGGTCAGCTCTGTCCCTGCGAGGGGACACGGCACTGGGGGCGCAGCCTCCCGTCCTCCCTGCCGAGAGCCCCGTGGCCGCGCAGGCAGCCCCGGAGCCTCCCAGCCCCCTCCGTGAAGGGGATGCTCCCAGCAAGACACACCTGCCCCACCACCCCACCCTCCTGACCCGCCGCAGCCTGGGACGGGTCGTCAGAGTGCTGCCCCGAGTGCAGCGTACCTGCGGGGATGTCACACACGGCGAACAGGCCCACGCGAGTGTCCCCATTCACTGTCCACTTGAGGGTCTCGCAGTTGGGCTGGCAGCTGTGGTTCATGAACCGGGAGTAGTTCCCCTTGGGGCCGGCGTCGATGATGCGGTCCTGCAAGGCACAACTCGGGCGTCACGGGGCCCCTGCGGTGCGGCCAGCGCTCCCCCAAGGCTCTGCCCCGCGCGGATAGCAGTGTCGCACTGGAAACCGTGGTCTCCCGTGGCTGCTCGGATGGGATACCCCCAAACCAGTCCTGTTTCTCTGGCTCACGGAGGGCAGGCCAGCACCACGAGGAGAGACCGAGCGCTGGTGAGCGGGCGGCAGGGGAGGGAGAGGTCGGGCGTCACCCCACCACCTAGAGGCATGCGCTGATGGGGGCGAGACGGACCCGCTGAAGACACCGACAAGCCTGCAGGTCCAGCCAGACCAGCAGCGGGGCAGACGAGTCAGGAGGACACGGGACTGCACTCGGGCGGAGGCCGGCCGTCCCATCACTGCTCCAAGAATTGCCCTTCTCTTCTCCGCTGTCCTGGGGAAGGGCCCTCACTGCCCAACTTGTGGGGTCTCAGTTCCAAGGCCAGGGATGGATCCCAGGCCCACGGCAGCGCCAGCACCAGCCCCCAGGTGCAGGGCCACCAGGGAAGCCCCTCTCGCTTGCTTTCCAAGTCTTCACAATGTTTGGCATCTTACAGTTTTGTTTTGCTTTTTTAAAAATGTATAAAGGTATAGATTTTTATTTACCCCACTCAAAAACTTGGTCAGCTGCATCCATGAAACGATCCGTGCCGCACGGATGCCAGAGAACTCTCCCTGCACGGCCTCTCCGTGAAACGATCCGTGCCGCACGGATCCCAGAGACCTCTGTCTGCACAGCCTCTCCCCCAGGCCTCCTGCCTCTCCTGTCACGCCTACTGAACATCCCTCTCCCGTCTCCCCACCTCTCCCGCCCGGTCTCGGCACGTCTGCTGCATCTGGGCAGTTTCTCGGGAGCTTCTTCAGCGGCAGAAACTTCCTCTGTCACCATCTAATTTTTCTTAACCCATCCAATGGGTTGACTTCAGTGAATTTATGGTAACTTCCAGTTTTGACCGTTTTATCAAATCTGCCTGATTTATTCCTTAGTACCTTGTTTTTCTGTCTCTAAATCTCACTTTATGGTTTTAACTGTTTTGTAATGTATCTAATACTTCTTTTCAGATCTGGGCTTCGTATCTCAGATTCTCACCACAGTGAAGCGTGTGTGAGGGTCTTCTCACAGAGACCTTGCTCTATTGCAAGGGAGGCACACTTAGGGAGGCACACTTAGGGAGGCACATTTAGGGAGGCAGGGCTTTTTCTCTGATTCTTGCAGGAAAAAGATGGAAGAGGAACCATTTCACGGGCTTTCTCTTTGTTTCGGCCAGGGCCCTCGGTGAATTATCATTTCAGGGACTGATGTGTATGTTAAGTGATCAAACTGGCATTTCTCACAAGACACAAGTAGTTCAAGTTTAGACTCTGAAACACAGGAAGGCACAGGCCTAGGGTTTTCATTTCTTATAAAATAACCTCCTTCACGACCACACCCCGAAGGAAGTGGGGGATGGCAGGGGGTGCAGACATTGGCCATCTCCTGGGGTGGCCGTGTCCCCTAGAGCCCCTGGAGAGGGCTGGTCAGCAGGGCACTGTGTCCTGACGGCCCTGCCCTCCTCCACCCCACCTATAACAGTCCAGCTCAGCACCGCTGAGATCGCTGGTCCCCGAAGAGGACACACGTGCCCAACTGCTGACGGACGTGGGCTTCAGACAAGGAACAGATACCCCAGGAGTCTCCCCGTGTGCCTGAGGGCGGCCTCCCGAGCCCCCTTCTCTGACCCTGGGAGGACTGCTGGTGTCCCTGAGCGCATCAGGGGCGCACGGGGCTCCCAGAAGCCCCTCGCGGGCTACCTGGCGCTGGTCCCAGCCCCCAGGCAGTGGCCGCAGGCGTGTGAGACACAGCCGCGCTCACGGCACAGCAGCATCATGTGGCGTGCGCCCCGACGCCAGACGGCGCGCTCCTGTGCGGGGACAGCCTGGGCCGCGCGCGTTACCTTGTCTATGGTGAGCATGTAGAAGTGGGTGATGTCGTTCTCGTGCGCACGCTTGATCCTCGCCATGCACTCCTCCTCGTCAATCAGCTCGCCCACATACTCGTTCACAAACTCCCCCTGGAGGCCAGAGGGCGCGGTGGGGTGAGCAGCAGACCCTGCCGGGCACAGCCCGGAGCCCCACGTCCCTGCCCATCAGTCAGTCAGGTGACCACATACGCTCTAAAGGCTGTGGGTGAGGAGCTTCTCTCAGCACCCTGGAAAGAGCGACACGCCAGCCCCTGCCCCCCCAGCGCCCGCGGCCGGCACTACAACAGTCACCCTCCCCAGCAGAGAGCAGGGTGGAGACCACCAAGCTCTCCCGCGAGAGCCCCTAAACCGGCAGTCAGGGCGAGACGAACGGGGCCGGGGCACGTGTCCTTCAAGCACCTCTCAACTCCTCTGTCCTTCTCGACACTGCTGGGGTCAGCCGCGACGGGCAGCCTGAACGCGGACGCCGTGTGGTCCGTGTCTCCCGGTAGCCTGGCCCTGCCTGCCCAGTCCTGGGACGGCCTCGCGAGAGCGACTCCACAGCACTGCTCACCGATGCTCCGGCCACCCAGCTCAGTAAACCTTTCACTTCCCAACGGCTGCCGTCAGAATTCTGACAGAAGGCCCGACTCGTGGAATTTTAGAGTTTTACTTCGGTAGACGTCTTCTATTCAATGTTTTATAATATTCAATCGTAACAATTCATAAACCTTTTTTGAAATCCTGTTCTCAGTGAGTGCAAAAGCAACATGAGCTAGTGAAGTCTAGGAGAAGGAAGAGGTGAGTGAGCCCTCGACTCACACACACACGCTGTACACATTCGCACATCAACGTTCATGCATGTGCTCACGCACACGTGCACACACATTCACACACGTACACGCACGCACACGCACACACACATTCACACTGCACGCCCGCACCTTCCTGATGTCCCGCTTGGCCACAAGGCCCCAGCCCTTGCCGTCCGTCCTGACGATCTTGGTCTCGGGGTACTGGCGCTTGGTGAAGCATTGGTTCTGGCAGGACTCCCCCGCGGGGCAGACCTGCGGGTGGCACTCGAACATGAGCATGCGGTTCAGACACTGCGAATCCGAGCCGCACGGGTTCTCGTCGGTGGGCTTGCAGTTGCACTTGGGGATCTCAGAGATGTCCGCCGTGTGGACCTGCACCTTCCCGTAGGGTTTGTTCACCTGCGGGCGAGAGCCGAGCTCAGCCTCCTGTGACCCCTCCTCTGGGCTGCCTCATAGCAGCACTGCGCTCGAGAGAATCCCCAGGAGGGGCGAACAGCCGCCGGACCCTCTCCTCACAGAGGTAGGGCAGCCCCGGCCTCCTGAGCTCAGAGCAAACACACAGGAAAGCGGCAGGGGAGGAGGGGCTGGGCGCAGGAAGAGCAGCCGGGAGGCTATGGTGAGAGGCACCTGCTCACGGGTGCCCAGGTGGGGCGGAGGGGCTGGAACAGCCTCGGGAACCCCAGCGCCACTCTCACATGCCCTGTAGTTCCGTTCCAGGGGACTCATCCCAAAGCGAAGGCTAAATGCACGTTAGTCACAGACGCTGACCACGGCCCAGGTATGGGGACCCAAGACGGAGCCCCTGACCTGCCTCGAGGCAGAGAACGGGTGCCCACCCTGGCGGCACGGACCCACCCGGGGCCCCGGCTAGCAGCACGTGGGAACATGGCCCCTGCCCCGCCACCTCACTCCCCGCGCCATCTGAAGAAGGTCCTCCTGGGTCGGGTGGCCTGGGCTGACCACCTCTCATCTGGGCTTACGTCTAGCACTCGGTGGCAGCGAGTGGGGTTCAGGGGGATGGCCTGTCGTTCGTGCCCTGCTCTGGGCAGCCGGGCCAGCACTGCAGTTCTGTGGCTGACCACTGGGCTGAGCGCAGGCCTCCTGCGCAGAAGCCCTGCCCGCACCCTGGCCTCGAGCCAGAGGACACGTGGCCAGTGGCAGCACCCACTCCCGCCTAGGACACCCGGCGTAGCTGTCCAGGAGGAAGCCCGCCCGGAGCGGCCCAGCCCTGCCGGAGCGGTCACCTTGATGTGCTTGTAGGGCGGGGGCCTGCGCTCGCTCTCCTGCGTCTCTCGGGCTTCCCTCTGAAGTTTGATTTCACGGAAACGCGCTTCAGCCTCTTGCAGTGCTAGAAGTCAACAGAGTGCCGGTAAAAGACTTTAGCAAATAGGTACGTCCACCCGTTACGGCCTGTACGTTAAGGACTTTGTCTAGACTTTCATCTCGCTGCCAAGTGTTGTCTCTAGTCTCCTCAAACCAGGAGGAGGCCACACGGAACCCACACAGACAGGGGCGGACGACTGCCAGCCAGCTTAAGAATCAGGGGGGCTCTGCAGGGCCTCCGGGCAAGGGGCGCTGACCCTGCCCTTGCCCAGCTGCCCGCCCGGACCACCTCTCCTGGAGAAACCTGGGTGGGCCATGTGCAAGAGCAGGAGCGGGGGGCGGGGTGCCTCCCCAGGGGGCGAGTGCCTAGGCCCCCTCACGTGCTGCCCTTCCTGACCCCTGCGTCCCCCAAACGAGGCCAGCCCTCTGTCCCCTCTGTCCCCCACCCGGCTGTGGGGAGGAGGCACCTGTGTGACTGCTGACGGGTCAAGGGAGCCCCGAGAGCTGGTGCAGCAGCCACAGACTGCAGTGCACTCCCTCTCACATAAAGGCAAGCGGGGAGAAATCCCTGCAGGCTAATACTGAAGAGAGCTCTAATCCATGCTAGTGGTGGTCACCACAGTGTTAGGAAACTTATGAGACGTCACGTCTTATCCTCTGCTTCAACAAACCTACCCACAAGCACGGAAGCTACAGCTAGAAGAGACGCTGCGCCCAGCGTTTCCCACAGAAACCACACTGGGAACGAAGTCAGCGTTAGCAGAGGCCCCCAAGCACCGTGCCCGACCCCGCGGAGCCCCGTACCGTTTTTGAAGACTCTTCCGATCCCTCTGACCCCCTGGTAGCGGCTGCCCCGGTCCCCCTCCATGTACGGGAACACTCGCGCCTGATGAGTCCAGTAATAATCTTTAGACCCAAAGAAAAACACAGGGAATTCTCCAACCTCGTGCTTCATTTTCTGAATATTTGGGGGGACATTTTTGGGATGGCAAACTTCTGCCGGCCACCATCTATTATAAATATTAAAAACAGGGTTCACAGACTCTTCAGAGAGAGTGACAGAATTTCACTGCGTTCAGCTCTGTAAAGGAAAAGAAGACAGTGACCGCGGCGGCGGCGGGCGGGCGCTTCCTCCCCCACCTGTAGTTCCCGAGCTTCACCCAGATGATGTCCTGGAAGTGCAGCTTCTTCCCAGCCCTGCAGTCGTTGCAGAACCAGCTGCCGTCCGGCATCTCGATGCTCAGGCAGTCGGGGTGGAAGGCCGCCGGGCAGGACTCGCAGCACAGCAGGCTCCCCCCTGCAACAAGGGTGCCCTTA
>NW_011481948.1:72253-72502 GCF_000754665.1 Bison bison bison | reverse complement strand
GAGAAGGGCCACAGCTGGCCCTCGGCTCGCGGCCCCGGGAGGCTCACCTTTGGAGCACACGAAGCACCAGCTCACGTTGACGTGCGCGTGGTGCCTCTTGCCCTTCCGGGCGGTGAAGTGGTTCGTGCAGATGATGCTGTTGGATGCGATCACCGAGCAGCCCGCGGCCAGACACGCATCCCCTCCATGGTAGGCGACGGGGCACCGGACACACCGCAGCATCTTACCTGGAGTGGACATGCCCACACC
>NW_011481948.1:70810-72093 GCF_000754665.1 Bison bison bison | reverse complement strand
CCCACACCCCACACCTCAGTGGGGCAGCCGGGGGGGGCCGGGCCTCTGCAGGCTCACAGCGCTGCTGCAGAAATACCCCGGGGGCAGCAGAAGAAAACAGGGACTCGGGTGGGAGAGTAAGAATACCATTAGGCGTTGTGAAGACACATTTCCTTAAGGTAATGGTGATTCAACAAGGTATCAGAAAACCATCAGGCATTTAATGCTGTTTTCTAAAAGGAGGTCAACCAGGGTTTCTCAGCCTGGACACTGCGGCCCAATAGGGGACCATGGGGGCTGCCCTGTGCACGCCAGCAGGGACCCCCAACACCTCCAGACACGGCCTTATGCCCCCTGGAGTGCAGGCCCCTGGTTGAGGACCACTGGTGTCAGGAAGCAGACACCAGCCGCCCTTGAGTCCCACAGACTCCACACTGTACGATACAGATGGGACTTGAAATACGGTTCTCACACATGAAGGACCATCAAAGCCTGAACAAACAGAATCTGTCAGAAGGGCTCAGGCCCTCCTTCCTCAAGTCAGCAATCATTAGGATGACATTTAAGGCAGGAAGAAGGGAAATCAGCAAGAAAAACCCTAACCCCCACCTGCGTCCCGTCAGTGACGGAAGGTATCCAAACCTACTTGGGGCAAAGCTCTCGGGGACAAGCCTGCCACCCCACGCCCTCGGTGGCTCGGATCTGCTCACACCCGCACGGAGCTTCTCTGTACCTTTCGATGGCCTTGGGTTCGAGGGGTTGGAGGCGTGGCAACTCAGGCAGCTGTGAAGCGGGCATCGGAAGCCCCGGCTCTCGAACACCGTCAGGGGGAACCTGCGCACGCAGGCCTCGTGGTAGAACTTCCCACACTGCGACACCACGCAGCGCTTGACGTCACTCTTGCTCTCCTTACACACGAAGCAGGAGTGGATCCCTGGCGGCCGGGGCGAGAAGGGGCACGGAGCAGGGCTGAGCCGCCGCGCCTCGGGCGGGGCACCGGCTCCTCCTCCAGCCCGCCGGCCCTCGAGGGGCCCTGCCCGCGGGGGTCTGACCAGGCTGTCCGGGAGGGGCTGCGCCCTCCAACAGGCGAGCAGCTGCAGGGAGGGGCTCCTCCAAGAAACACCCCCTCTCCCTCCATGGGGACGGCGCCCCACAGCCGGCGCCGCGAGCTCCTCCAACTGGACCCGTTCCGACGAGTCCAGACACCCTCGGCCGGGATAGGCAAGAGGAGGTGGGCGGTGACCGCAGCCGCATGGGCCGTCCACGCACCTCCCCAGACCGTGCAGCGGACCCGAACCCGGAGG
>NW_011481948.1:69425-70060 GCF_000754665.1 Bison bison bison | reverse complement strand
GTGGGGAGGGCAGTGTCTGGGAGAGGCGGGCAAATGCCCCTTCCTGCCGCTGGACACAGGCTTTCCCTCACAAGACCAGCAACAGTAAATCTTTATGGACAGAAACCAATAAATGTTTAATCAGAAACCTTAAATTCAAATTTTTTAAAGCCTAAAAAATACATTTAGTATTTACCAGATGTTAGGCAAATAAACACTGAAAACTGAATTTTCAGCAGAGCAGAAGTAATAAGCTAATTTCCTGGACACCTCAATAACCACAGCAACAAGTAATTATGACCCAGGCTTGCTGTTTACCAAGAACACAGAACTAGAAACTCAATTGGGCCACGTTTCTTTTAAAAAAAAAAACCCAACAAAATAAACCCTGCAGCCAGTTCATCCAATTCCGGTTACCAGTGGCACTTCCCCAGGTTTACCTCCCTGAAATGACAGGGAGAAGCGGAAGGAAAAACCCCTGACGAACAAGGGGCTTCTGCTGACTTGAAATCCGAAGTTAAGGCGTGCCCTCTCTGGGGTGTGCAGGCTGCCTGGCGTCTGTGGGCGGCTGACGGACGTGGGCCCCCGTGCCAGCCTGGCCACGCGCCTAGGTCTGACGGAGCCCCATCTCCAGAGAAAGCAGGCTGTACCTTTGA
>NW_011481948.1:68551-69325 GCF_000754665.1 Bison bison bison | reverse complement strand
AAAGGCTTCCTGTTTTGGTAGTGTACCTTTGACTTTCCCACCTTCTCCCACAGGAAGGAGACGGCTTAGACGGGCACTGTCGCCCGAGGCCCTCCCTACGGCTCACCGTCTCCTCCTCCACACTGGTGCCCCAGAGAAGGCAGCCGGGAGAATGCCCTGAGTGCAAACCCCGTTTGACGTGTGTGTCCGAGGCACAAACAGGCGAGCCCCAGGAGGGTCTGCACTGGTGCCAGGCAGCAGGCAGGAAGCAGGTGGGCAGCGGCCCCCCGGCCCTGGCCCCACACGGCCGCCGGAGAACCGACCCACGGGAGGGCCTTCACGGGGACTCCCGGGACAAACCCGGCGCCTGACCCACCACCCAGGTCCTCCCCTCGACAAGGCTGCGACAAATCTAAAAGCTAAAAAAAAAAAAGAAAAAGAAAAAATGCACGGAGAGAAAGACAGAAAACACAGACCAGTCCAGGGTCAGAGGAAGGAACAGCACCTTTTATTTAAGATTTACAGAAAAAGTGAGCACGTTTCCACTTGGAGATATTCCTAAGTTAACAAAGTCTGGTTTGAGGAAATAAACACGGAGTACATATTTTTGAATGGAAATATAAATGTTCAAGACACACAGGAGGCGCGTTTTCTGCCGGGCTCTAAGATACACGTACAGCAGCAGACCTCACAACAGTGCAGTCCGTGGCGGGTGCGGAGGGTCCGCTGGCATCCCAGCGCGCCCCTGCCCGCGCCAGAGGCCGCCCGAGGCCCCCCGCCGCCGGCCGGGGTCTG
>NW_011481948.1:62256-68451 GCF_000754665.1 Bison bison bison | reverse complement strand
TGCAGCTCCACCTCCGGGGCACCAGGGCCGGGCTTACTCGGAGACACATTCACCTGCACGGTCCCAACACAGTCCCAACGCTCAGGCTACGCCCTCTAGGAGGCCTCCACATCCGACAGGAGGCGCCGGGAGAGACCCCAGGGCCGGGCGGGGGCGCAGCTGCCCCCCACGCACACCCGCTACCTACGCGCCCTGCGGCTCGCGGCGGCAGGGACACGCTCCTGCAGGCTGGCGCGGTCTCCGGAGCGTGCCAGGGCCTTGTCAGCGAGACACCAACGGACACGTGCGCCTAGGGAACAGGCGACCCGACTGCTAGAAGCGACTCGGGACTCCCAGCAGGCCCTACGCTCGGACAGTGTTACACAGTGAGGTTCAAGTCTTTTAACAAAAGCCCTTCACAAGGTGACACCACATCAGTTTGAATACAGTTACAGGCCTTGAGCAACACAGTTCATACCCGACATAACTTCTGAGTCACGCTTTTGTAAAGTGGGAGTCAGATCACTAGACGCTCGTTCACAGAGGGTACGGTTGACAAATGATGCAACGCCTGTGCCCCGGGGGTTTAATAAGCTTAAAACCAAAAGACTAATCTCAAACAGGTCTTCCAAGTTGACATCACAGTGAAGTATCAGGGTGGAATGAAAATAATTCGTTAGTCATTCATCACCTGAAGTGCTACAATGCAAACAAAAGTTATTGGACATGTGTTACAGCGACCGTTCCTGGCTGCCCCGAGCCCAGGTCTGAGTCGGGAGAACACAGCCTGGCCCTGTCCTCAGAACATCTGACCAGGCGGCCCCCAGAGCCCCAGCAGCCCCCGGAGGTGCCCCAGCAGGTCGTGGGGCTGCTGCTCCACATTCAAGGCCGGCCCTCGTCACAGGTGAAAACGAGTCTCTACAACGTCCTGAGAACCCAGCGTGGTCCCAGCTGTGTCCCCAGCCGCTGCCACCCGAAGAGTGGGCTGGGGAGGGCCGCTGGGGAGGCCCCGCTGGCGGCTGTCAGCAGAGGCTGAGCCACCGAGCCCTCCCCACTGTTGCCCCCCACCCACTTCAGTCATTTCTGCAAGGTTCAAGATGCCCTGAATAAGCAGTTAGCACACGCTTCCAAACACGCACTAAAGAATAATGTGCAAAGACCCCACTCCTACACCAAGGCCAGAGAGCACCGTACACTGGGACCTAACACGGTTAGCTGCCTGCAGGAGACCGTCAACCTCTCGTCACTGGCAAGTCAACCAGTAGTAACTTCTACTATTCTAGGTAAAACAGCAAAAACAGTACTTAAGAGGATGAAAATCAACTTTACTGACCAAAAACCTAAAATATACAGGAGTCAACACACTTCTTGGGAAAAACACTGAAAACCAATCACAAGTTTGACAGCACTTTGAGAAGCCTTTTGTAATAAGACAGTAGTACTTCAACTCTTTTAGCAAAAAACCTGTCATTTAGGTTCATAATCTAATAGATAAACTGGGTCCTCAGAAATTACTTCTGTTCACAGATTTTTAAAAGCTGAGGTGATAAAACTATTGATTTTAAAAGCATAGACGCTAGTTTCACACTGAGTCAAGGCAGCTCTCATCCAGTCTCACACACACGAACCCCTGACCGGAACAAACTCAACAGTGAACTGATAGGTAAAGCAGACAGACACGTCTCAGAAGCTGGGAAGTTAGAAGCCGAACGGAAAGGAAATCAAGTCAATCCAGTCAACTCACGAAACCACAGTGATCGTGTCCGCCGCCCCCTCTCCTCCGGTAAATGGCTGCTCTCTTGCCCAGCTGGGCCACACTCCCCTGCCCGAGCCCTCCAGAAGTGCCCGGCAAGCTGGCACTGCCCGACCAACGGAGGACACGCCACACTTAAAGCGCTCACACTGCTACTGAAAGGGACAAAACCCCAGCGCTCCGTCTGCCACAGCGGGGCCAACGTCCGCTCACAGCCATCTTTGGGGAGAGAACCCTAATTTTAAGCTCATACATGGGCACCTTGTATGTTTCTGGATCTAGATACTAACCAACAGCCTGAGTTTTCTTCTTTACACCATCTCTGAGACTCGCTGGGCGTGAGAGCTGCCCCGGTCTGGCCAGGCTCACACGCTCCCGGTCCTGCGCCGAGGCGAGCAGCTGAGCCCAGAGACCCAGGGGTGGCAGGCCTCCCCCTCCTCTGCCCTTCCTCCGCTGTGTCCAGCTGCTCCCATCCAAGACCTGGCCACCAGACCTTTTCAACTGGCCACCCTTGACCCCCATCCTGGACCTGAAGCACTCCGCCCGGAACATTCCTATGGTTCTGCATGGACTTCCATGAAGACCACAGCGCTGGGCCTCCCAGAGACCACTTGGGGGGCAGTCTAACCCCCAAGTCTGTGGGGTGGGGTGGGGGTGGGGCGGACACGCCGAGCGAGAGACAGCCTCTGCTGGGCGTTTGCTCTCAGCTGGGAGGCGCAGCGACGCGAGGTGCTGGAGAGTGGTGAGACGCAACCTCCCCTGACCCTCACGAGGACGCCTCACGGAAAGGCAGAGAGGAGAGGCAGCCTGCAGATGCCAGGGCCGCTGCACTACAGTCTCAGGGCCCCTGCGTTTCTGGAATCGCCACCACCTCAACTTCTGGACATCCAGACACACATCCACATCTGGCCTCCTACTCTGCCAACACAGGTGTGGTGAGTGGAAGGGGTGGTCATGGCAGGGTGCGCAGTGTAACCAGAGTCACCTCAGCAACAGGCAGAAACAAACAGCAGAACTGACTTCCGGAGTGAGGACCGCCCACGTCACACAGCACGCCGTCCACCTGCACTCCCGCACACACTACTGCTCGTCTCTAAGCCCTCTCCAACCTGGGGCCCCTTCCACTCAGCTCCTCCAGAAGCCAGAACGCCCTCTGGGGAGCTCGGCTCCCCCAGCACCCCAAAGCGAGACGCTACTGTGTCCGGAGCAGAACAATGCAGACACAGCTGCCCGTCCCCCTGGCCACCATCCCGACGTCCCAGCCGCTCTGCCCAGCCGAGGCTCTCCGTGTGGCCTCACGCCTGCTCCGTGCACCCTCCCCACTCCGCTGATGCAGACTCCGTGCTGCTCGTGGGGCACACCGAGTCCTCCCCATCAGAGGAAGGCTCGTCTGTGGCCAACTGTGGTGGCAGCTGGCGGGCTGGCTACAACTCAAACTTCCTCAAGCTATCATCTCACATGAGCCTCTTAACTCTGGTCACAGGCCTTCCAGGGGGGAGTTTTACTCTGGGTAGAGGCTTTTTGGACTAGGTCATTTTTACCCTGCTGTTTTTTGACATTTTACAATTTAGTGATTAGTTCTGGGGAATCCTCCACCGTTCCTTTAGGAGCCACGTGACCGCGACCATCCTGGAGGCCCACGTCCCGCTATGTCTGAGCAGGGTCACCGGCCAGCCGCAGGCCTCGCCGGAAGCGGGGCCATGCCTAGCACGTGCCGCCTCTGGGTCTACTTCAGCCCCATCAGCATCGTGCAGTCCCAAGGACCACTTTGCATGCCAAAGCAAAATGTATACTTTTGGATAAAAATGGAATGATGATGATTTTATTATTTTTATTGTTATAACCATTATTGTCACAATAGCGAACCACTAAGTCCTTGCAAGGCGCCAGGCACCCCGAGTGCTTTACATGCGGTGCATCACTTAACGGTTTAGAATACAAGCGTCAGTGAGAAACTCTCGTTAAATGTAAGACACATCTGAAGCGTCTACTCAGCTTGAGTCGAGTGCTACGCACCTGGTAGCATGAAGAGCCCCCCGCCTCTGTGAGCTGATGGGCACGGAGGCCTCTCCCCACCATGCAGACACATGGGCCCCTGGGGCACACCAGGTGGCCACCCAAGACTGAGACATTTAATGTGATGGCTCGTGTTCTACAAAAGCAACCGAGGGAGAGGTGGGTGTGAGTAACCTGGTGACGGGACTCCTAGAGAACAGTTACTGAATCAGGAGATTAAATGGTTCACAGCGATATTGCAAACGACAGTTTTTCCTATAAATTTACTACAGCTAGTGTCATAGTAAAACCGTTTAGTAAAAAAAGACAGAATCAAAAGTCTTCCTGCCTTTTATGTTGGAGGTTAGTCTGCTATCTACAGGGCTGGACATATCCCATTAGCAATGACCACAGTCGACCAGGACTCTTTCAAGTGTGCTGCTTGTTCTTTGTTTTTGAAGGTACAGATGCTGACATTTTTTTCAATAAAAACTCAGAAAGTTATGAACTAGAGGAGAAAAAATGACCTCTAACAGAGTGAACCCCTTCAGTGTCCTGTCCTTGTCTCAGGCCCAGGACAGCCCCTGACCAAGGGCACCCTTTCGACCACTGGATATGAACGTGTTTCTGTTATGAGATGAATGTGACTGGTTAAATGGCCTTGATTAGGTATCTTACCTTGGTCTTAAAATTTATGTTTTCTTCATTGTATGTGTTATTAATACCAGTAAAAACAGATTATCACACATCTTCCGTAACTGCCTGTGAAAGGAGTACCACTGAGTGTGCATGACGACACGCCGCCTGCAGCAGACATCTCGGAAAATTACGTCATGTTAAGTGCAGCACAGAGCAGCCGAGTTCAAATCCAGCTTGGCTGATGTGGCTCCCACAAAAGCTGTTACCATGAAGGTGAAAAAAATAAGAATTTGCTCTACTAAAGGAATAAGAAACGAAATTACAAAACACTCATATCCCATTAACTCTTCCCAGGCCTCTGCCATGCAAGCGCGTGACTCCCATCTGTCCTCCTCGAAGACCCAGCGCTGCCATGGAAGGACCGCTCTGCCGTGAGCCTGACTGGCCACACAGTCCTGTTTGAGAGGTGTTTAGACCGCAGCACGACCCATAACACCTGCAGACACCAACCCTGTGAGAGCGCCTTATTCTAACAATGGCAGTGAAAGGAGAAACTACAAACATGCAAAGGGCACGTGACCCACCCCGAACGGGGCCAGGCGAGCCCTGCCAACAGCAGCCCAGCAGTCACCCAGGGCCCACTGGAACCGGAGCTGGTTGTTTAGAGGGTTTCTTCACATACTACACTGCCTCTCGTGCTTAAAAAAGGCACTTTGCCTGGCAGACACTGTGACTGCACACTGGAGTTCAGTAGTGTTAACACAGACACAGACAAGCCTTCTAGCTCACCTAAAGTGAATTTTAATAAATGATACAATTCTGTAAAAATGAATTCTAATGTGAGATTTATATATGCTGCACAGAAGTGGCTGACAGAGAAAGCCTGGTAATCTAAACGTTTTTATGTGAGAGAGAGAGCGCACACTATGGAATCTGTGTATCACCTTCGAAGTGCAGAACAGTGTCTGCGTGTATCATCTCAATGTATTTAATACATGATATATAGGTATTCAATAACCTATTTACTTCTGAAGTTCCAAAGAATTAAAAATCAATTAAGTCTATTGACTGTAAAATGCTCCGTCAGTCTTCCCAAGCTCAGACCAGATGTCTCAGCCAAGGAGACGAGGATCGCCCTGGTCCGAAGCAACCCGGGGCCCCTGATGGACGTCCTCCCCTCCGCCCACCAGCCTGGGGCGCTGCTCCAGGTCCGCACCTCTGACCCACACGCCTCATGACAAGGAACAGGACACAAGACCTCGGTGGCCTCGTGAGTTTCTGTTGATGGTATGTCTCAACAGGAGAACTAAAAAAACTCTACCAAATAAGTGAGCCAAAGTATGAAACCAGAAAAATTCATTAAAAAGTTCTTTAACAAAACAGCTAACTGAAGAGACACTGTCTACAGAACTGAAGCTTGTAGTGTTCCTCTTCTTTAGAACTGCAGATCACCTTTCACTTAACGTTAGGATGCTTGGACAAGAAAAACAGGAAAAAGCTTTGTACGGAGCCTGCCTTTTCACTTGTCAGTCAGCTCCAGGGGCCCCAAGGCAGGCTACTGCCGTGTCTGGAGAAAGACTGCGTCACCTGCGCTGGCTCAACGACAGGGAGCCCACACAGGCCTGCGGGCACCGTCCCAGCCCTGCACTCCCCCGGCTGCCCACCAGCCTGAATGCATGCAGAGCCCTCGCCCCAGAAGGCCTGCCCGCCTCTAATGGGCACAGGCACCAGAGCGTCCCCACCACAGCCCGCACTGGAGGCCACGTCAGCAGTGCCCCCTGCTGACCCGCCTGCTGCCTCAGAGCCCTGTGCCAAACAGCCACAGTGAG
>NW_011481948.1:59908-62122 GCF_000754665.1 Bison bison bison | reverse complement strand
ACAGAGAGGCAGGCTCGACGGTGCTCGTGGTGCCGCAGCCCACGGGTGTGAGAGCCTCCAGCAGCTCTGTCCACAGCGCAGGCCACCAGGCCCACAAAGGAAGGCCACGGCCACGGCAGTCCTGACTCACCTCACCTTCAAGCACTGAAGAACACTCCAGGCTAAGTATGAAGCTGGAGGCCCGCGGCCACGGACACACAGGGCCTGGGCACAGCGGCCCGCCCTCCTGGGGGTGGCTGCCCTAGGCCCGCAGGGTCAGGTCAGGCCCGTGTGGAACATCACAGACCAACATCTTTAAGACAGGTTCCAAGGACAATAAAATGCATCCATCCTGAAGCGCAGCCACACATGTGCACCACACGCCGGGCGTGTTTCCACATGGAACACACACAGCCCAGAGAACCTATCTCCCATCATCAGCTCTGACCTCTACCCCACTTCAACGTGGGCAACTACACAGCCTCCGTGTGAGTGCGTGCTGACCATCCTCATTAAGATTTTACCTCGTTCTCAGTTAAGGACGCGGAAGGAGATGAGCTTTTGCTAAAGGTGAGGGTGGTGGCGGCCGCTGCGGGGGCCCGGTGGCGCTTCTTCAGGGGCTTGCAGGCATCAGACAGGTGTTTCGTGGCTGTAAGATAATTTTGGTTTATAAAATAAAGTTTGAAACCTTAAACCTTCAATCTCCCTCCTGCTTTCAAAGTACCCCTTTAATAACTGAATTTCTAAAGATGAATTTTCTGGGCATTAACTTTTAGCTATAGGACGATGAGGGCTGGCGAGCTGGGCAGTGAACAGCCCGAAGCTCAGCCTGGGCCTCGCCAGCCCACCCACACCTGGTGCTAGCCCCGTTGCCCGTTTCTCTGCGGCCAAGCCCAGACAGGCCATCTCACCTACAAGAAGTGTAGAACATCTCCGAACATAAGGCAGTCAATGTAACCACAATACCACTATCACACTCAAAAGTATCAATTCTATCATCAAATGTCCACTCTGTTCAAACTACTTACAAATACCTGTTTTGCTTTTGTAAAAAAAAGTCTGTTAAATTAAGTTTTAAAAACCAGCATAGTTCTTTATAAAATAAGGAAAAGAGTCACTTTCAATCTTCTCTTACTCTGAATTTTATTTTCCTTTTAAATTAAGATTTGGAGATGGTAAGCATTCTTCAGACAGATACATCAAAAACATAATTAATGAAAAGGTTAAAAAAAAGTGGTGGCCTGTTCCCCTTTATTGCTTTGAGAGCTATTTTCCCCAAATATTTTAAGCTAGTTTTTTCAACACATAGAACAGAGATAATTAGTCATCACTTTCACTGTAGCAAATACGCATGGAGAACTTGGTACTAAACACAGTGGAATTTACCGCAACAACTCGTACCATCAAGTCACAAGCCTAGACATTTCTGATTTGAATCACCTTTCAAGTATAACTTGAAACTGAAGACAATAAAGCCGGGTAGAAGTCAGAAGAGCGGCTTGGGTGAGCAGCGGCCGAGCACTGCAGCGACTTCCCACCACAGCAAGGACCCTGTCGGCACGGGCGCCTCCTCCCAGCTCAGCCTGCAGGCCCGGCCTCCCGCTCACCCACCGTCCGCGCCTGCAGGGAGGCTCCCTGAGGATGGGGCCGGTGCTGCACCCCCAGCCCAGACCGTGGGCCTGGCAGCAGTGCTGACCACATTACCTGCCTGGCTCTTCAGTGAGGACGCTGCCTCAAGGGCCTTGCAAGAGGTCGTGCGGGCTGTTTTGTCAGTGATCGTCTCTCTCTGTTACAAAAAAAACAAGAGAGAGAAAGGGAAGAAGGAGGGAAGAACAAAGAAAAAGCAAAGAATGAAAGAACGTCTCCAATGGGAACCAACACGGGGCTGGAAAGCCGTACCGCAGAAACGCTCCTGGGAACACAGGCTCCGCACAGCTGTCCTGCGGCTGCCCATCGACCCCTCTCCATTCACAGGGGCCGATCTGCACCCCTCCGGCCACCCCATGCACATGGAGAGCCTCCCGTGGGGCCTCCTCGGTGCCCTGCCCACCCCGCCCTCAGAATGGAGCGGACTGACTCAGAGGCAGCCACCCTCCTGCTTGAGGCCAAGCCCAGGATAACTCCACCCTCTCACTGATGGTTTCCAGTTCTGAGACCAGCTCCAGATAAAGCTCACACACAGAGACCGTCAAAAAGCACATTTCACAATGGAATAGCAAAAAAGAATGAACACGC
>NW_011481948.1:55922-59634 GCF_000754665.1 Bison bison bison | reverse complement strand
GGCTTCGTACAAACCGAACCAGCACCACCACTCTTTTCAAAATCATGCACTATTTCCTGAGCTGCTAGTTAGTAAATTTCTATCTAGCTACTTCATATGAATTTTGATATTTCAAATGTCTGGGGTCACACTTTTAGGTAAATGATTTACACGAAGATTCCAAAGCAACCAGTGTCTGCACGGCGGCCAGTAAAGGACCACTTCCAAGGCAGCAGCCAGAGGAGACTCTCAGCCCAGGCCCCAGTCACTGGACACGGGAGGATCAGTGCAGGGGTCACCTGGCTCATTAGCTGGCTCGCTGCTGGAGCCGACAAGGGCCCTGGAACAACGCTCTCCGAGCCAGAAGAACAGGGCGGGACCTGCCTGCTCCCTTGAACTGCAAATACACCTTTAAAAAAATAAGACAGATGATGGGGTGGCTACACTTCTGTGCTTGAGCAACACATGAGATTTATTTTCCATTCTTTGAAATAAAACAATTAAAAAAAAAAAAAGCAATAAAAAGAACAACTTCTCAATTCACATCAGTGAGAGACAGTTTGGGAAATTCCCTGGCAGTCCGCTGGTTCGTCTGGGTTCAATCCGTGGTCAGGGAACTGAGATCTCACATCCCACCACGAAAAGACCCCACAGGGTGCACAGCACAGCCAAAAAAGACAGGTTACAGTTACACTCAGAGTGATGAGTCAGAGTCCAACTACCCTGGAAGAGCTACCACTAGATAAACACACGCTCAGCCGTGAGGTACGAAGCCTAATCTCGCTTTGTGACGACACTACCCAGGTCCCGTCACAGAGGGCCTGGCAGAGCCCGTGTGCTCCACACACACAGGCACCAACGCCGGACACGCAGGCCCGGCTCCCCGAGTCCCTGAGCCTCGGTCAGCTCCGTGTTCCTCCAGGCCCCAGGCCAGCCCTGCCCTGGACACCACTGGCCCCTGCTAGAGCAGGTCCTGGGGCTGCCTTTACATCGGTGCCTTGTTGCTGCATCAAACTGGTCTGCACAGCCTGCTTAGTACCCCTAATTACAGAAACAATTGTATGAATTACTAATAAATGGGATGGGTTCATAAAACCTATTTTTAATGGATATTTCAACTTCTTGAAAAATAACATAGTGGACTTTGACATTCATCTGTCAACTCAGTATTTACACACAGACTGACACAGTCTTCACGGAAGAGCCACTTTAAACACACGCTTCTGCTGACTCAGAAACACCCAGTGCTGCTCAGTGTTCAGACCTGCTGGATCCCCCGGCAGACAAACGCATGCTCTGCTCAGCGGCCTCCGGGAAGGAGCTCCCCAAGGACCCCCGGGGCCCGCCCGGGTCCGCTTCCCTTCCGCAGGCCGTGCCTGTCAGTCCTGAGCCTCTTCCTGGGGGCCTCCTCAACTTCAGCGTCTCCGCGCAGACCCTGCGTCCTCTTCGTGTGGCTCCTTTTCTTCCCATTTAAGTTACCTTGGGGTGAGGATGGGAAGCTGACGTGAAACCCTCCCACAAGCCGCCCCCGGGGGCGCCGAGCAGCCACTCAGTGCGCACAGGTGCAGGTCCAGCTGTGACGGGCCCCCCGAAACCCTGCTCGTTTCCGGGCCCCAGGGTCACAGGTGGAGCTCTGGGCACGTCCCACGTGGCAAGCAGAAACCCCGATCTCGCCCAGGGGCGAGCACCCTGCTATCTGTTACACAGCGTCAATGCACCCAGGATTTTCACAAAATCCTTCGCTTATGTTCAAAGACTAGTGGAATTTAAGTCGAACTTAAAAAATATAAACAACTTGCTACTTTTAACACATTTCCTTAAAGAGGCATCTTAAGGAAAACACTCCACATCCATCTGCAAACTAAGCACTTTCTAAGCACATCACAAACTAAGCACATTTGTGGACTGTGCACATTAGGTGTCCCCAGGGAGACCACCTGACCCAAAACTTAAGGGGTCCAAACGGCACTGACAGAAAGGCAAGACGTAAGCTAAGAGTACAGGTCTAGAGAGAGGGCTGATCTGAGCACGCCAAGGTCTACTCAATGCAAACCCAGGACCTGCGTGTGCAGGACCGCATTACAGAGGTTCAGGGTTTCCTCCCACCAGCATCCCGTGGGAGGGCGCTGTCGCCCTCAAGCCCTGCTGGGGCCGCAGGGTGCAGTGGCCAGAGGCTCAGGCCCCTGCGTCCCGAGGCCCTGCTCAACGTGCAGGCCCGACAGTGCTCGCGGAGAGCCACGCTGGAGCGCTGGCCTCTCCAGCGCTGGACCCAGACCAGCTGAACTGGCCAGAGTGGCCTTCACTGAGCTCTGGGCCAGCACAGCACCAGGTGGCCTCAGGGAACACCAGGAGAGGCCCACAGAGCCGTGGCTGGTGGGGCCCACCAAGCTGCTGCCTGACTGCAACCAGCAAGGGCCAAGGTTGGCCTGAGCTGCCAGGACCCCCTCAGGACCTGCATGCCAGGCAGAGAGCCCCCAGGGAGGTGAAGTCACTGTCCTTCCCCGTCAAGGGAGGCTCTCCCCTCGCCAGGTCGTCTCTTACAGAAACAAGCAGGAGGGGCACCTGTGAGCCCGGCACCGATAGGCCAGGACCGCGGGCACTGCATCCTGGGCGTCAGCCCCGAGGCCCCTGCGGGAGGGCTCGAGGCTGGCAGAACAAACACACCAGACATGCCAGGGGCAGGGACCGCGCCTGCCAATCACTCAGACGGTCCTTGGTGACACAATAGACAATCAGGTCACGCTCACTCTTCAGGGGTGGAGACTCTGGCTTCAATAAAGCCCACCTCTTCTTAAATCAGCAGTCACTGAAAAGGGACCTTTCCTAGATTTACATACTGATGAACTATCCGGTAAACTTTCTGCTTTTTAAAAAAAATACACAAATCCTAAACACCCTGCTACTCTGAACTGTAGCATTTGCAACCAGCCCTGCACACACGAGTGAAGCTCACTACTGGTGTCACTGGACGGGGCCGTGGGGGCGAGAGTCCGCCAGCCAGGGTGGGGTCACTGGGGCACACGGGAGGGCGGCGCCCTCCTCCTGAGCTGGCCTCCAGCCCCCATGCACACGCCCTGCACCTGGCCTCTCCAAAGCGCCTCAGGAGCGAGCCTCAAGAGATGTAGGCCTCTTCTCCATTTTCAACTGACGCCCAAACACGCCCACTTATGTCCACATCACGGGCGTCAGTCCCCACCACGGGCGTCCAGCACGTGGATGGCACGGCTGAGGCTGTCACATGTGTCCCCAAGCTCAGTGTGAAGCTCCATGGCGAAGGGGCACCATGTTTCTTCACAGTGACAACCAGAGGCTGCCCACACCCAGTGCCAGGCCATGGCCAGCCTCCTCACCCGGTGAGCTTCCAAGCCCACAGCCCTGCCCCCAGGAGTGTGAGGGGCGGGAGCAGGCCCTGCCAGGAGGCCTGACCCCGGCCCGTCAGGCGTGCCTCCGGCCCTGGAGGCCACACGGGCTGCCTGCCTCCCTCACATGCCCACCGCGTGGCTCTGGTGACACCACGCTCAGGTGGCTTTATCACGACCGTGGCACGCTGGGCAGGCCTGGCAGAGGATGCGGGCACAGAGGCGCCGTTACCAGAGTCTTCCTCGGACTGAGGCGGAGCCACAAGCGCAAACTTGGTGTGATAGCGCGCCTTCTGCTTCTCGTTGAGCATGTTCCACTGCGACGCGAGCAGCTCCTCAATCTCCACGGCAGAGGCGTCCGGGTGCTCAGCAAC
>NW_011481948.1:54318-55822 GCF_000754665.1 Bison bison bison | reverse complement strand
GCCCCCAGGGAGCCCCTTCCCAAGGCCTCCAGGAGCCCCCACCCGCACTGTGCACCCCGGGCGGGGAGGAGGCCCCACCGCCCGGTGACGAGGGGTGAGGCGAGTGGGCAGGGCCACAGCCCCTCCACCCTGCGGGCCCCGCTCTGCTCCTCAGAGGTTCCGTGCATGTCTGTGCGCCCCATGCTGAGGACCACACGAGAGGCCACTCACTGCGGCCAGAGCAGCCCCAGCCCACCTGGTACGGACGCTCAGGAGCCGAGAACTGACTCCACACTGGTAAACACTGACACTGACCAGGGTGTCCCTGGCAGGCCGACGCTCAAGCCTCGCCATAGGTCAGTGAAGCAACGACTGTTCACTCTGCCCACGGGCTCACGAGGATGCCCCCCCACACAGCTGCCACAGGAGCGACGACATCGGTCAAGCTGGTGCCAGTCTGCTACCCCCGCCGCCCCGCACCCCCCACTGCTGTGGGGCCCAGCCACGCAAGAAGGGGTCACCATGCCAGCCTCACCAAACACGGGTGCTCATGAAAACTACTGGCAACGGGCCTGAAGTGTGGTGCGCGCTCCACGGTGACCACCGCCCTGCTGGAATAAACTACCTCAGACACACAAGAATGTGCAAAACCAGCAGTCACGACCTCCCCAGTGAGCCAGCCGCGTGGGGCAGGGTGGGCCAGGCCGGGAGCGCGCAGCGGATGGAGTCTGAGAGCGGGGTGAGGAGGGAGCCACTGGGCAGAGCCCAGCCCGGGCCACATGCCCGCAGGGGGGAGGCAGGCAGGGAAGGCAGTAGTCGTCCCGGAGGAAGACCTCCACAGCCGGTCAAGACCAAGTTCAGCGGAAGCGGCTCCAGAAGACGCCTCAGGAAGGGCTCAACCACACACTGACGGGCTCAGGGAACCGAACGGCTGCCGACAAGCTCGATGGGAGGCGGCACCACTGGCCTGCCCTCGCCGCCCGAGGAGCAGCAGCAGAGCACACAGCCCGCCGCCCCTACCCTCAGCCTCCTCCCAGCCCGCTCTACCCCCCAGGCCCTGCCCTCTCTGCTCCCTCCAGACCTTCTAGAGGAAGGAGGGCGCCCCCCATGAGCATCTCAGGCCAGGGAGCCTCCCTGAGGGGTCTCACCCCCCGGAGCCCGAGGAGCCCATCGGCCCCTGAGACAGTGCCCACCCGCCCTCCGAGGCTCCTGCCCGCGCACGTCCCCCCACTGCAGAGGCCAGCGGGCGGCTTCAGGGCGCCCCTTCCGGCGAGGCTCGGCCCCCTGCTGCCTGGGTCCCTGCACGGTCAGCAGGGCAGAGCACTCCCTGGCCCTCTTCAGCACCCAGACGGGCAACAAGGGCGGGGTCTGCAGCTCGTGTCCCCTCGCCCAGCCCCTCCATCACAGTCATGGAAACCTTCCCCTCCTTGGAAAAAGGAAACATGGAAAGCCAGGTACCCACAAGCCCACAGCACAACTCGAGACCCCAGAAGTCCCTTGGAGAGGCTCTCCCGTCCTCAGCCTC
>NW_011481948.1:53223-53891 GCF_000754665.1 Bison bison bison | reverse complement strand
CCCCCGCCACACACACACACACACACACACACACACACATCTACTGGAGAGACCACCGGCGAGAAACAGAGGCCCCACGGGCACCAGGATGTGGCACCTTGGGGAGGGTTCTCGGCCCCAGTCCAGCCCTCAGGTGACGCAGCCCCACCAAGCTGACATCTTAAAGCGACCTCACGAGAGACGCTGAGGCGGAACCGCCTGGCCAAGCTGCTCCTGAAGTCCCAACCCACAGCCTCTGAGGTCATCCGTGCAGGTGGTTGTTTTAGGCCACTGCGCTCAGAGGTGACCTGTTACAAAGCAGCAGGCACCCAACACAAATGTGCACCCAAAGAACCGAGACAGAGGCACTGCCACCTCTAAAGCAGCTGTAAAATCCAGGGCAGATAGAGTGGGAAAAGATCCTTTAAAAATCAGAAACTGTGCTGAAAACATCTGCTAATAAAACTGCTCCTGGGGACTCGCAGGTGGCCCAGAGGTTCAGAACCCGCCTTCCAATGCAGGGGGCAGGGGCTCAGGCCCCGGTCTGGGTGCTGAGGCCCCGCAGGCCACAGGGCAACTAAGCCCGAGCAGCACAACTACTAAGCGTGCGCCAGAGACGCCCGGGCACAATTCAGGCCCCACATGGCCAAACAAGCAGATCAAAGCGCCACGGACACTGGCGCCCTAAG
>NW_011481948.1:51096-53123 GCF_000754665.1 Bison bison bison | reverse complement strand
ACGTTCCTCGAAGGAGGCCTGGAAGCCACATGCGGGTGCCGCCCGGCTGCTGGGGGCCACGCCCCTGGCCTGGTCCCGGCAGAAGCCTTGGCCCCGTGGACCCTCGTCCTGCACGCTCCTGTCCCTGGCCTCAGGGGGAGCTGGACTCGGGGAGTCCTTAGCCCGAGAGCTGGACTCCAGGAGGAGCCAGGGCTGCACGGCCAACCCGAGCCTGCTGCACAAAGACTAATGGGCACAGCGTGTAACAAAGAACGAAAACCACTGCAAGGAGCACGGCCTCTTCTTCACCTGCAAGAAGAAAGTTGGAAATTGCTTTTTTGAAAAAGCAGCAAGTGGCGACCAGATGTCCTTAATGGGCACAGTGACTCCAGAAAAGGAGACTCCACCCACTCCATTCCTCCAGGGCCGGCCACTGGTTCATTAACAACCAAACAAAAACCACCCTGGGGTGCACGGCCACTCTCCACAGGAAAAGAGCACCTAGAAAAGCCAGATCCTTCTACAGGCTGGAGTCAGCAGTTTGGTGCATTCAAGACCAGTGTCACTTACTACAGAAGCAGCACAGCACACCTGCAGGAACAGGCAAGCACCATGCTGACAGCACGAGGCCCTCAGAGCCGGGCCAGCCCCGCGCCCACAGGAGGGCAGGCCTGCGGGCCCCACCCGGCAGAGGCAGGGCCAGGCGGGCGTCTGGGTCTGCCGCAGGCCTGACTGTGGCCGCGCACCTGCAGTCTGGGGTAAGCGTGCACTAGGGTGCCCACAGCAAAGCTCTGGAGGGATGCTCAGACCAGAGAGGCTCTGCAGGGAGCTGCAGGGCTCCCTTACAGGAGCTGCAGGGCTGTACCCATCAGCACCTGCTGGAGTGGTCAGCGTGCTTGCTCTCAGCACATACCTTAGTGCTAGAAGGGTTGACTAAGAGCAATTTGGGTCCCCACAGCAAAAAGGGTGTCCTCTGGAAAGCGGCCCGAGGTCTCCCTCATAAACTCAGACGAGTGCACGTTCTAGGGAGATGCAGACTGGGAAGCGGCGCAAGCGCGGCTGGGGGGCAGGCTGTCACGGCGGCACTGCCTGGCACCTGAGCAGGCACAGGTCTGGATACGCCCAGCCTCTGTGGACAGATGCAGGAGGCAGGGAGCGGGCAGTGGGCGAGCGTGCTACACTTTCACACTTCGGCGATGGGATCTGAGGGTCCCTATCCTGGACGTGCAGCAAGGCTGCCTTCACGACTGAGGAACACTGCAGGAGTGGACCACAGCCTGCCGGGCCTGCCAGAACGTCTTACAGCTCTGAACATCGTGCTAGGGCGAAATTTCTCTAGGGCAAATCCCTAGGGGTGAAATTTTAAGACAAAAAGAACGTGCATCTTCAGTCTCACTAGACATTGCCGAATTTCTCTTGAAACTAGATGTAAGCAATGACCCTCCACAGCCGTGCACATGGATTCCCACTGCAGCCCCGGGCCCTTGGCCACAGAGGTGCTAGCTGTGCGGTGGCCGTGATGTGTGGTCCCTGCCGCCCCAGGCTCAGCAGCCGGTCAGCTCACTGGCACCTGGGGTCTCCTATGACCTGCTCTTCTCAAAGCCTCTCCCCTTCCTCCTCCAGGACTGTCCTGAGCTCTGCACACGAAGCTCTCGTTTCATTTTAACAACGTTCCTTTCCAGTTTGTGAACTGTTTGGCTGAAGAAGCCCTCCCTCTCCTAGACTGACAGAACTCTCCTCCTGGAGCCGCTGAATTCTGAAGCCAGCAGTGTGGGCCAGCACCGGTCCTGAGCGGCAGACCCACTGCTGGCAGTAGGAGCGCTTCCTCTGTGCAGGGCCAGTCCTCAGGCCGAGCTTCCCTTCCAACGTGGCTATGCTAGCACCTGCTTAAAAAGGCAGACACTCCTGCTGGGAGCTTCCCCGGAGGACACTGGACTTAGGAGAGGGGGATGACAACTTTAGCTTCAGGACAGTGAGCCTTCCCATTAATCTCCACTTAGGTCAGCTGAAACATCAGTCGTTTTTCTCCAAAGTCGTATCTATTTTGT
>NW_011481948.1:34319-50996 GCF_000754665.1 Bison bison bison | reverse complement strand
ATCTATTTTGTTACCTTCCCTCCTTGCGGCCTCACGGACACGACCCCGTGACGCTCCAGCTCCCCGGTGCTGGGCTGCTCCGCGTCACCGTCTCCCCCAGGGCCGGGGGCTCTGCCGAGGGCCTCCTCTTGCTGTTCGGCCATGCTTTCACTGCATTTAACACCAGTGGTGGCACAAGGGCACCCTGCCTCATTCACGATCCGAGAAGGCGCTTCTGAAGTATCCTCAACCGTCATGATGCTAACTGTTTCTGAAAATCACCCCTCAGCAGACCCTGTCTACTCCTGCCTGCTAACTTTGTATCAAAAAGCAATCACGACTAAGGACCTCCCCAGGGGTCCAGGGGTGAGGAGTCAATGCTCTCACTGCCAACCACTCAGGTTCAACCCCTGGTCACGGAACTAAGACCACAAAAGCCACACGGCGTGACCAAAAAAAAGCAATGACTTTTATCAAATGTTTTTTCTCCACCTACTGAGGTGATTATTTAACCTGCAATGACGAATCATAACAGGCGTTCTAATATCACACCTGCCTTGCAATCCTGAGAAGAGTCCCACCAACCCACTCATTTCAAGTAACAGCAAAGAACCAACGATACCGGCCTGAGCCCTTAAAGTGGAATCGAGACTTGACGATGTCCAAATAAGCTCAGTTCACTCTACAATAAGTGATTAAGAAAACTAGTCAATGGAGAAGGAAATGGCACCCCACTCTAGTACTTTTGCCTAGAAAATCCCATGGACGGAGGAGCCTGGTAGGCTGCAGTCCATGGGGTCGCAAAGAGTCGGACACGACTGAGCGACTTCCCTTTCACTTTTCACTTTCATGCATTGGAGAAGGAAATGGCAACCCACTCCAGTGTTCTTGCCTGGAGAATTCCAGGGACGGGGGAGCCTGGTGGGCTGCCGTCTATGGGGTCGCACAGAGTCAGACACGACTGAAGCGACTTAGCAGCAGCAGCTTGCCTTTAAAAAATTATGAAGATGGAGGATAAGTCAGTGATTGCCAGAGGGTAGAGATGGTCACATATAGGACAAGATTAAAGGGGTAGCATGATGGAGATCTTTTGTGGTGATGGAGTAGGTCTGTATCTTAATAGTGGTAATGGTTACACAAAGCTATTTACGTGACAAAAATTACATAGCGCTGTATACACACTTTCTATCAATGTAAATATCCCGGTTTTGATGTTTACGTAACGTGTAAACTGTGGGGAACTGGGTAAAGGATCCACTAGGTCTCTCTGTACCACCTTTGCAACTTTCTGTGAATTTTAACTGTTCAAAATAAAAAGTGCTTTTTAAACATAAATAATACTGATGGTGAGTGGATCTGAGAACTTTTCAGACTGCTATAAGAATCTATTAATTGACCTCTTTGCAAGATACACCCGTGAATATTTCTATGCTTGGTAACTGAAAATCTTGCCCAAGACACCTCTTTGGCAAAATTCTAGGCGTATTTCCTCCGTGCTTATGCTGACATAGCTTATAAAGAAATAAAAAACATAAACCGTTAAAAAAAAAAAAGAAAGAAAACTAGTCAAATGTTTAGCCACTGATAGCAGGCTGCCCTTCACACACCACAGCAGCAGGTGCCAACACGCTCAGGCCCATGGCAGCATTAGGTTCCGTAAATCCAATCTCGCACCACCTCTTGGAGGCTTCTGGGCCGCCTCCTGGGGAAGGCACTAACCTGGGCTGGAGGTCAGGGTGAGGACAAGCTTCTAGCAAAGAGCAGCCCACCTCCCACTGTCCCTGGACCTTCCCACCGTAGTCAGGAGGAATATTCTAGAGCACAAAGGCAAGGATCTCTGCCCCCAAGGGTTACACTGGCTTCCCCCTAATGACACTTGCCCCTGAGACCCGCGTGTACAGAGGCGCACTATGGCCTGGCCGACAGTGCTGGGGGCCGGGGCCGGGGCCGGGTCTGGGTGCTGAAAGGACGGGCCTCACAGGCAGACCCCTGCATTTAGCACAACCCCTTAGAGCCATCCCTACACCGACCTCGTCCCTGTGCTTCTGACAGAAGACCAGGAACTGGGACGCCGCATCGCCCCTCCGGCTCCTCGGGGTGGAGGCCGCAGCCTTCTTCCTGCCGGGGGGGGATCCCGCGCCCCTCCTGGAGTCGGCCTCGGCCACCTTCTGCGGTGTAGCCCGCCCCGGCCCCGGGTCGCCGGGGAGGTTCTCGGTGGAGCTGGACAGCTTGGCCCTCCTTCTCCTCTTGACAGGCGCGCCCTCCTCCCCCGAGGACTTAGGGCTGTCTGCAGCTTCTTCCTCGACTCCTGAGGGCTCTGCTGCTTCTCCCAGCGACTCTACAGCCACGCCCGCCTCCTTGGCCACGTGGGGGTTGAGGCGGAGCTGGTCCCCCACGTAGAGGAAGGTGAACTTGGCTTTCCGCTCCTCCACCGCCATGCGTGCGGCGGCCTCTGCCTGAACGAGGCCCATTTCCCACTGGGCCCTCAACTTCCCTGAAATGGGTTTCAACAGCTGCAAAGAAAACATGAGACACATGTAAGTTTCATCAAACAAACATTAAAGATTAACTCACTTTAAAGAAGGATACTTTTAGAATTTCAGGTAAATTTAGAAACCAAAAACTATAAAAACCAATTAACTTGAAGGTTTTAGAGTTCAGACCAGTATAACTGTTTCTTGAAATTAGAAATCAATTGCAATTACAACAAATACTTATATATAATATCATATATAGATATGTGTGTGTGTGTGTGTGTGTGTGTGCACGTACATAAAGGAAAACAAAACTTAGAAAAACTATCTCTGGGAGTCATCAGGATAAACCATGCATCTAAACAAAGTTGCCGTACTGTGTAACACAGCGCGCTGGGCAAAGAGAGCAGTGACAGACATAAGAGGCCATTACAGTGTTTCAAGCAACCACAAGTTCAAAACAAGATAAATAATTAAGAATAAAAATAAAAGTTTCGTCTAAAATTGTACTTAAGGAACATCTGTCACCTTAATTTTCTCAGCTTTCGTGGGTGCCTGCTTGGCACTTTCCTGGCATAATTTTTCAAACTGTCCTTCTCCTTCAAAAGCTACAAGGCTCTTCTCAAATATCCAAGCTCTTTCTGGGGCATCACCAAAGAACTGTACGTGATACTGGCGTGCACTCTTTTTCTGACCTAGTTTTTAAAATAAAATGTTAGAACTTGAAAGTTAGAATTTGGGATGAAATTAGGCAAATCTATTAATAATTACTGATATCAAGTTAGGAGTGGCTTTGAAGTCATTTCACTTGGTGCTGTTAGAATCCATTAACCACAAAATAAATCCTTTTTTTTTCCCGACCACACTCTATAGCAAAAGGGGAAATGCGTTCGGGAGACTCAGGGCTCAAAGCTGGCCAGGAAAGACCACTGACCAGGTTCACAACTCATCTCCCTCCAAGAGCCACCGAAGAAGACACTCCATCAGTCAGAGTAGAGAGGACACCAGCCAGGAGGCCGGGCAGCCGTGAGTTCAAATCCCAGCCCCCCGCCCTCACCACGCTGGAGGCTGGGGCAGCTCAAGGCCACGAAGTGCCCCCAGATGCTGAAGAAGCCACACCCCCGGCCCCTGTCCCCTCACACAGGACACTGGACACGAGGCAGCAAAGCGCACTCCCCAGGGAACCAGCACACCACAGGAAACCCTTCCCGTGTTGTCTTTGCCCCAAAAGCTGGAGACTCCCTCAACCAGGCGACCACTAGCCAGCCAGCGCCTCTAAGACAAGCCAACAGCTCCCCCTACGGGCCGCAGGCAGCTGACTGCCGTCCTCTGGAAGAAGGCCCAGCGCAGGCACCCCAGACCCAGAGGAGCCTCTAACAGAGTCCAAAGCACACAGAAGCCAACAGTCTCTGCAGGGCCACAGACACCACACCAGGAGGAGGTGGCGCTCGACAGAGAAGAACTCGAGTTTGCTGTCAGAAGAAAAGAACGAGAGAGAAAGCGCCCTTTGATATTTAACAATACCACCATGAAAATAAATAACTGGCCTTCCAAAGAGAAAAACAGAGAAACTCATCAGAGAATTTACCAAACACAGGAACACGTGTCAGAACTAACCCCTCCCAGCACCTCACCCAACACCCAGGTCCGGGCACATCTTTGGGACAGTCGAGCTGCTGAGGGAGGGAGAGGCAGTTCCATGTTCATGAAATGACAGAGAACAGCAACTCTGGATGCTTGAAGGAAATGCAGTAATACCTTCAAAATTCTGAGAACTACGTTCAACATAAAATCCCACACCCAGTCAGACCAAAACTCGAGTGTGACGACAGCTGCACCCTTTGAGCCCAGGATCTCAAAGCGACCTCCACCCCTTCCTCAGGATGCCAAAAACCACGCTGCAGCAAAACAGGAGAACTGACTGAGAAAGAGCACAGCGTGGAGCCCAGAAACGATCGGTAACCAAGGAAAGCATCTCACGGAGTCTCAGGTGCCTGCCGGCCAGTGACAGTAAAACAGGGGGAAGTGGGGCCCGTTAGCGCGAGGAAGGGGAGAGAGAAGGGGAGAGAGGCCGAGCGGAGGAAGAGGGGAACGGCTGCACGGGCTCTCCACGGAAGGAGAAGGCAGGCGAACACGAGATCCAAGCGGCAGAGGGGAGGCGGGACTCGCACAGAGCGGCCCATTTTTACCCCCAATCAGGGAAACTCACCACATGACAGGATGAGTTTTAAAGACAGAAGAATAAATACTTGAAAAAATTTAAGCTAAATGGCAATGAACTATACAATTTCACAAGAAATGCAATAGTTATCTCCAAAAAAAAGACAAAAGGTTGTACAAGAAATAAAATGCAATTACCGAACACAGCTGTTTTTCACTGAATGATATTTACATGGTCAAAATTAAATGAACACTTATGTTTGATGTAATAAAAATAGTGAGTTAATTATATGGGAAGAATGGAAGGGAAAGAAACAGGAAATGATTGAAGAGATCAATCTTCATTTACCATAACAGAAAGTCAACAGAAAATATCTAATGATAAAAGAGTAGCTAAAACCAAAAGAAAATGTTTAAAGAGTTAAAAATAATGACTTCTGGGGGGGCAGGGGACTATTTTTCACTATTAATCTCTCAGGACAATTTGACTTGTTTATAAGTGTGTATACCTCTTTTGATTTTAATACAGCTAAGATTCAAAACTATGTCAAGAGATTTGTGACTTCTTCCATTATTTTAGTATTTCAAAAGACCTCTTGATCATGAAAATGAATATAGATATATGCCATAGCATTTGCAGAATTAAGAAAAATGTTATAGTATATATGATGAAATAATATGAACGCACATAATTTTTTTAAATAAATAGCTAAAGACAGTAAAAATGCTCCTTACATGTCAGCTAGAAAAAAAAAAAATCAGAGAATATGACAGGCTGATCCCAAGCTTATAAAATTAACATTTTTTAAGTTCTTTTCTGCTCAGAAATGTCATAACAAACATAACCCAACTTTCTCTTATTTTTAAGGTTTTTTCTAAGCCATCTGAATTTCATTTTGGTCCAAATTGAGAGGAGAATCCCTTACTCTCTTTGACCACCATAACTAACCAACTGCCCCACCACCCGTTAGCAACCTTGGATTTTCATCCTGTGTAAGTTGGAGGAAAACATTGTTCACTAAGGCCCCACCCGCCCTCTGTCCTGAGAGAAGCTGGCCTCCACCACGAGCTCGGGCAGTTTAATGTTGTGCTGAGTTCGCTTCCTCCCCATCACGGCCCGTCAGGCGCAACGTGGACCCTGAACCTGGGTGAGACCGAGCAGACCAGAGTCTGCTCCCTGGGAAACAAAGGACAAGGGTGGCCAGGCCCACATTTCCTGGTTCAGTCCCTTGGGGGTCACCGGAACCCCAGAACAGGTCAAGTAGAAACTGACAAAAACTCAAATAGGAAAGGGCACGTCCACCACCACAGCGGGAAACCCTAACTCACCTCTCTTCCTAGTTGACAGAACAAGCAGAAAGGAACAATCACAATATCAACTCAGAAGGTGAGAAAGTCAGATTATCTGTAGTATTTTCAGAAAATGCTGGAATTTACAAATACAGCAATGAGGGCTCCTTTCTATATAACACAGAAAAGGCAAGAATAAGAGCCTCCACACAGAGAAGAGGCGGACCTGACGCCCCAGTGTCTGCAGGGAGACCAGCAGGACCCAGGTACACCAGGGAGACCGTAACGTTCCCAGGCTCAAGAGAATCCAGTCTTCTTAGGTGTAATACCCAAAACACCAATCATCTCCTGATTCCAACCTAGAGGGTCAGGCCTCAGAGCTGCTGGCTTGTCCACGCATGCCCTGGAAGACAGTCACCAAGACAAGTTCTGCTGCTACAAATGACAAAAACGCGGTTAGATTTGCAAAGGAAATCTGAACTCTCTAAACAGCTGTGCTCTCTTCTGCACACAGATTCTACTTCAGTTTTTACAGCTCAAGTGTGGGCTTCCCTGGTGGCTCAGTGGTAAAGAATCCCCCTGCCAACGTAAGAGACACAGGTTCAATCCCTGATCTGGGAAGATCCCACATGCTGTGCAGCAACTAAGCCCAGGCACCATAACTACTGAGCCTGTGCTCTGAGCCCACGTGCTGCAACTCCTGAGCCTGGGCCTCCAAGCCCGTGCGCCACTGCAGTGAGAAGCCCGCATGCTGCCACCAGAGAGGAGCCCCGCCTCCCCACACCTGGGGAGACGCCTGAGCAGCAAGAAGACCCAGCACTGCCAAAAATAAATGAATACAATTATTTTTTAAAAAAAGCTTAAATGCGTTGCTACCGATTCAGGTTCAAGTACTCCTGTAATCCCAAGTATGATAAGTAAAAAGCAGCACATACAGAAAGAGAAAATCGGGGGTGGGAATCAGGAGCAGGCTGAGGGAGTTCCACCTTACAGGAATCAAAAGGCCTTGCTTCCCAAGCCCCTGCTCGGCCAGCTCTGCACCCGAAGCCACCCTCCTCCACGCCGTCTTCCCAGCAAGGACTCCTGAGCCTCAGGCCCGCCATCCCAGGTGCTGCAGAGGGAGGGGGACAGCGTGCCAGCAGACCCGCATCACCCTCCGTCCTCTGCCTTCCAGGCCTGGGACACAACCAGAACCCAGACCTGGGCGGCCACACACCACTCGCTACTAAAAGGACCCAGGCTTCCTCCGAGGAATAGCTGGTTCAAGGACCGGGGCAAAGAAAGTGTAAAGAGAGCCCACAGTGTGGTTAGTGTTTACACACGTAAGGAAGCGCTCCAAGACAGATGGAACCAGGGCAGGAGCACACAGCTGAAAGGGCCCCGTGGGCTCCCAGGGGCCACATCTGGAACAACGGGAGCATTAAAGAGGGTGAAGACTGTAACATTCAATATCTAAGGAATCTCTTAGGAGGGAGCTCACCTTCACAGGAAAGCGCCAGCTCCTTAACCATGAAAAGAGGATAAAATGGAAAGCAGCATTCAGCAGACCAGTGGATCCTCAGGGAGGACCAAACCTCAGAGGAAGGCAGTCAGGGAGCCGGGCCCCGAGTGCAGCGCTGGTCAGCTACCAAGACAGTGGCCAGAGCCCACTGGACACCCTGGTCCACACCTCGTGGGCGGGAGCCACGGCACAGGCCAGCCCCACAGTCTCACAGGTTCCTCTAACCCCTTCACTTTCCAAAGGTCATCTGACTCCCCTTGCAACTCATCCTGGCTCTCAGCCTTCTGAGATGCTTTCCAAACGCACACTGTCAGTCCTCTGAAGCTGGCCTGTGCTGACCAAGGCTGCCTCCCCTGCAACCCAAGACAGTTCCTAGTGAAGCACACTGTTGGACTGAACCCCTTCTTTCAAGAAAGTCTCAGTGAAGGGCCAAGTCTGGGCCCTACCTGCATGGTGTTCGCCTGACTCTGTGGGCCTGAGTCTGCTCACAAGGCCAGGGCTGGGGGTCTGCTCTCGCCTACAGGGGCTGGGAAGGCACCCTGACTCAACCTCAGGGTGAAAAAAAGATCAAGTACATGGCCACACTGGAGCTTCCCAGGAGATCTAAGCAAGGCCCCAAGAGACGAAGGGTCAGTTACTGATGGGCCACTTTCTCACATGCAGGCGGGGTACTGGCCTTGTTCCAGGAGGACTCCCACTGACAAGTCAGGGTGAAGTGTCAGGATGGGTACAGCACCCACTCAGATGAGCTGGCAAAGGGGAATGTATTTATATACAAAAGAGAGAGACAGAGCAGGTGAAACAAAGCATTTAAGGGTTGGCAAGTCTAGCTGAGAGTGGATGACATCCACAGCACTGTTCCACTCTGAACAGTGGGCTTGAAAAACTTCTAAATGGAAAAAAAATAATAATAAACAAAATATTTCACATGAAAAATAAGACAAGACAGAATCCAACTGTAACCACTTGGCATTGGGAAAGTTGGGGGGATACCTGGCAACATAAATATTGGAAGTTGGCACAAAATTATTAAAATTAAATCACCAAACACAAGGATTGTGTAGGGGAAATAACTGCGCAAACAGCAATGTTTTCAGGAAGAAGCCCAGAGGTGACCAGGGGAGAGGGGGTAGACACAATACAAACTCTGGCTTTAAAAGTTAAAAAAAAAAAAAGAGGATGATGATAACATCTGAGAGCTCACTATCTCTGGGCTAAGACCTTTCCCCAAAAGTAGTGTTATCATCACCTTTGTCTTTCATACTCAGGAAAGACACCCTAATCATCTCTGGAGCTTAATGACACTGCGTAGCAGCTTACTACAGGCTGAGCCGTGCCCCGGCAGCCAACTCTCCAGAGTCTGCGTCTCAACCAGGAGGACATGGCTGCCGTTCCTTAAGCAAACGTGCAGAAGTGCTGAGCCGGAGCACGCACACCAGTGGAGGTGTGTCAGTCTCACTCAGAGACGCTGCTCTCAGTTCAGTTCAGTCCAGTCGTGGCTGACTCTTTTCGACCCCACAGACTGCAGCACATCAGGTCTCCCTGTCCATCACCAACTCCCAGAGCTTGCTCAAACTCATGTCCACTGAGTCGGTGATGCCATCCAACATCTCATCCTCTGTGGTCCCCTTCTCCTCCTGTCTTCAATCTTTCCCAGCATCAGGGTCTTTTCCAATGAGTCAGTTCTTTGCATCAGGTGGCCAAAGTATTAGACCTTCATCTTCAGTATCAGTCCTTCCAATGAATATTCAGGGTTGATTTCCTTTAGGATGGACTAGTTGGATCTCCTTGCAATCCAAGGGACTCTCAAGAGTCTTCTTCAACACCACAGTTCAAAAGCATCGATTCTTCGGTGATCAGCTTTCTTTATAGTCCAACCCTCACATCCATACATGACCACTGGAAAAACCATAGCCTTGACTAGACGGACCTTTGTCGGTAAAGTAATGTCTCTGCTTTTTAATATGCTGTCTAGGTTTGTCATAGCTTTTCTTCCAAGGAACAAGTGTCTTTTTTTAATTTCATGGCTGCAGTCACCATCTGCAGTGATTCTGGAGCCCCCCAAAAATAAAGTCTCTCACTGCCTCCACTGTTTCCCCATCTATTTGCCATGAAGTGATGAAGCTGCTGCAGACTATAGAAATGACTCAACCCTAAACCGGGGGACCGTGTAATGAAGTTAATTAAGCCCTGCAACTGGAACAGAGAGACATGGAAAGACGCCTTCAGTTAGTACGGTCTGAGACACTGAGAGGCTGAAATGAGGCAGAAACCCAGTGCTAAAGAGGCCCCCGAGAGACTGCACGTGATGCGCTCTGCAGACAAGCGGTGTGGAGTCGCGGGGCCCGGAGGCTCTGCCTGGGCCACCTGGAGCTGGGAGGGAGGGCTGCCACCGAGACAGAAGGCCCACCCCGACCACAGCAGGGCAGCCTGGCTTCTGCCTCAACTGGTATTTCTGTCGTACTCTGACCAAATCCAGAGGCCTCTGCGGTGCATCCTGGGGCCCTGGAAGCCCTGACAGGGACTCCCTGATGCTGGCAAGCTGAGGAAGCAACACATCCTGCACCAAGTCAGAACCGGAACCAGCCCGCCGGCTCCTCCCCAGCCCCGCCGTCCGGCACACCTGCACCACACACATGTGTGCCGGGGTCTCAGGACACAGGAGGGCCTCTCAGCCCCGTCTGTGCCTCCCAAGTCTGCCTGCCAGGGGGCACCGCTGTACCCCACTCCCAGCAGCAAGGCCCCGGCAAGGCTCAGGCCTCCAGCCAGAGGCCAAGAGGGGCCACTGGGGCAGGCCCCACCCCGCCTGCCCACACCTCTGGAGGGCACAGCCACCTGGGCGCCAACGTGGTCAGCTCCAGCCCTGCATCACCACATCTCACCTTCCTCACACCAAACTCAAAGTTTACTCTAGAAGAACTGTTTATGAGACACTCAAACCACTCGATTTTGTTTTTTTTCCCTCCAAAACCACATGAGATCTTACGTTTCATTGTCCAATTATTATTTCAGCATGTGCTCTAATCCGTATCATGACACATTACATTCTTCATACTAGCTCTACCTTCTCTGATTTATAACTCCAGTTTCATGACACCAAACATGATTATTTCTAGTCTTTTTTCCTTTTTCCCACCTAATAAAATAAACTGGGACATTTTTTAAACTAAAATACAATATAAAATACTAATTTCTGAAAATCATGCTGACATAAGTAATTACTATATATCTAAATAATAATAAATTACCACAAAACCTGAACAGCAAATGACAAGGCAAAAACCATTCTCTTTTAATACTAATTCAATCAGATAAAGTACATACTAAGTTGGATATAAAAATAAAAACAATATGTCACGTCTGAATCACTAACTTCAAAGTTGCAAAATGAACCACAAAAAAAGTGTTAACGATCCAACCCACCTCCACCAACAAGCCGACTGAAACGGTGTACGAATGGCCAATAGCGCGTGAGATGACGCTCCCGTCACCAGTCGCTAGGGAGATGCACACGCACACCACAGACAGCGCCACAGCACAGCGGGGCCACCAGGGTCCGGGGTGGGCCCTGAGGACGCGCCACCTCACGGGACAGAGTTCCAGCTCTACAGAGGAAGCGGAGCTCTGGGCACCGGTGGCGGGGACCACTGCACAGCGGTGTGGATGTATTTCATACCACTCGTTTGAGCACTCGGTTAAGATGGTAAATCTTATGTTTGTGCATTAAAGCACAATAAAAAAGGGGGAAATAAAGAACCACAGTAGGGCTGTTGAAGGAAGAGGAAGAAAGAAGTTGGGAGATGAGAACAATGAAGTGCAGAAGACAAGACAGAAAAGCAGCCCCCAGTATGCCCCCCATGGTACCTTTCAGTCTGGTGTGGCTGTGCAGGAGCGGGTCGGCAGAAACCATGCAGGGCCACCACGGGTAGCCAGACACCTTGGACCACACCAGGTCCCCGACATCGTACTTCAGCAGCTGGCCTTTGTCTCTGCTGCTATTCGGACAGGATTCTCTCTTAACTGGAATCTGAAAATGGACATGAGATACATTGAGTACCTAGCCCTAAATCCAGCTTCCTATCCACAGAAGACCAAGGGTGAGTCAGACCAGGGATTCCATACACACACGTGCACACACACACCTAAACGGAAGTGAGCCTGCCCACACAGCTCCCTCACGGTTTTTAGGTAACAGCCCTGACAGCACCTCATCAAAGCCATTTCTCTCCTGCCCTCGGTTAAAAGGTCAGCAAGTGCCTGGCACACAGAGGAGCCCACATCACAAAAGTCTCGCAGAAACCCTGTTCCTTGGCCTGGGGGGAGGCCTTCAGTAGAGCTTTATTCACAGGCTGGTCAAGAATTCTCATGGAATTCATCCTCTGGCCCTCCGCCCCTTTGACCCCTTGTCTGACAGTCAGTCCTCGGGAGAGAAGACCCCAGGAGGGCCAGGACATGGGGGCTCGGCAGCAGGCCCAGCCCCACCCCCACCACCCAAGGCCTGGGCTCCCGGAGCCTCAGCCTCTGCACCTCAGAACCCAGGCCAGGAGGAGGCTGAAGGCCTGGCAAGAGTGGCACCCTCGCCAGGGGGCTGAGCACAGTCGAATCGCTGACCGGCTTTAAGCCTCTGTCCCACACACGTGCACGGAAGAGAGCGCAGTCACCACGCCCCATCACGGGGTAAGGACTGGCACAGAGCGGGCGCATCACACACTCCTACAAAGACGCCAGCTCTCAGGCTGTGTCACAACATCCCAGCATCACACTGAGTGTCACCTCGGCCTCATGCCCATGCCCTCAGGAGGCAAAGTATTGTCCCCACTCGGAGGGTGCAGTCAGACTCAGAGAGACAAAAACAGGTGACTTGCCCAAGTTTTAACAAAATCAACCAGCAGCCTCTTCCCTATAAAGGAACATGGATCCATCAGGGGGCTTCAAGCAGGGCCATATCAGCCCAGGCCACCACCGTGATTACGTCAGAGCCGCCCCGCGCCCCCCACCCCAGCACTCAGCAGACACTTTTAAACCCTGAAGGTCTTCATTATTTCAACTCCTCCAGGGAAATGTCGGTCCTTTCCCATCCTATCTGTGGGACCGTAAACAAGATTCCTCACTATAATTTTACAGTGATTACTCCAGCCTTGGTGCCCCTACTCCTGAAAGCGGGCCTGGAGCTTCACCTGGCCAGCGCACAGAGGCCTGCCAGACCCTGTTTATGCGGACGACCAGCTCAGGAACAGGGGCGCCACAAAGCCCTCGGCAGCTCCTCTGCCAGGGTCAAGGTTCCCGCGCGCCACTGAAGACTTGCTGGCATAAGCGCCATGTTTCCATCCCACATTCCCACCGCAGCATTCATGCGAATGAACATGCGTTCACGCGCACTCCAGCACCACGCTCCACGCTGGGGACCAAGAGCATGCAGGTGGGAGGCACGCCCCGTGCTCACTGGGGCGCAGTGAACCCCGGATGGACAGTGACCGAGGGGAAGCCAGCGGGGGCACTCCTCAGACAGCACAGACCGAGGAAGCCCCACAGGGTCCCCCACTGACCGCCATCAGGTGGAGAGGAGCTCTGTGAAACAGGATCGCCTGAAGGCTGAGGGCCCTGGAATGGCCAGGCCCAGATTCAGAACCTCATTCGGTCTTCACACTTCGTCTCCAGGCCTTGGTGCTGCTCAACAGGATGTGAATGTCCCCACCGCGAGCCCTCAGGGCAAGTGGAGAGCAGGCCGCGGGGGCCGCGCCTACCTCCTATCGCTTCTCACATGTTGCATGTCCTCCGAGGCCCCCTGCCACCCGCCCAGAGCCCCTCGTTCACAAATACCTTTTTGTCCACGGGACTGGAGAGCCTGGAAACCAGGGCGGCCTCCCCGAGGCCGTGCTCCAGCACAGGGCCACGCTGTGCGCTCCTCTTGCGGCTCCTCCGGGCCTTGTGCTCTGGTCTCTGTCCGTCTGCTTCCGAATGGGACACGGCGGCCGCACCATCGCCACATATGGAGGACTCAAAGAGAGGTTTCCCATTCATGTAGGTTTTGGTGATTTTCAGCTTAATTTCTGGAGAGCCATTTTTGACGGGGGTAGTGTGAGGTGGGGTCCCAAGTCCCTTCACTTCCTGGGATTCAAAACGCAGTTTAGCATCGTGAGCACCAGGCTCTCCATTGAAGACGCGGGAGGTAAGGTCTTTCAGCCTCTCGGCCGGGATGAACGGCAGCGCATCGTGGCCGTTGAACTTCTGCACGACCCCGTCCTGTAGGCCGGCCGAGAGCTGGGCTTTGCTCAGGAACACGGAGCACTCGCGGCTCACGTCGCAGCTAGGGGTCTTCCCGTTGGCACTGCCCAGGACTTCCGGGGCCTGCTTCATCTTCACGCACTTCACCACCTTTGGAGCAGAAAGAGGGCTTTTCCTGACGCTGAATTCCATTCAGCCTAGGTGCCTCCGTCTCAGAACACTGCAGCGTTAGAAAAAGAGGAGAAAAGAAACATCTTAATATCAAACCTAAGATGAGTACGCCAATGGAACTCTATACATTTGGGGAGTTTCGGGGATTTTGAGGCAATTTATGGTGTTTCCTGTGATTTCAGTCCCAACACGCAGTTCTAATATCACAGAAATGACAGGAGTCACAAAACCACAAAGTGAAAGGATGAGGACCGGTTTTTCGCGGCAGAACACACAAGTCAGGCGCGGAAAGGAAGTCACGCCACTGCCCCCAGAGCCCGCAGGAAACGGAGGCTGCCCCTCCACCTGCCACCAGGGCAGCACCAGAGGCGGCCAGTGCAAAGCCAGGCCTGGGCAGAGGACAAGAGGAGGGACCCGAGACACAGCTGAAAGCAGGGCCGGGCAGGGCTCCAGGCCCGCCCACAGCCACCGGGCGGCAAAGCTTAAGCCCAGACGGACGGGGAAGGTGGCGGCAGGCCCCCTGCCATCGGCCTGGCCCACGCTAACTGCAGGGACGGGGGGGAGGGGCGCAACATCAAGGACACTCAGCTCTCCTTGGACGGGGCACACCAAGGACCGCGCATGGCACCCGGGGCCAGATGGGCTGTCTGAGCCCCACGGGCAGAGGGGGCTTCCTCGGGAGCCGCTGCCCCTCACTCGGGACACCCCGTGAAGGCAGCTCACAGTGAACAGGCCAGCACCCACTCCGCTGGGAAGACCCCCGCCAAGAGCACACCACGACGGCAGCAAGGAGGCCCTCCAGGACGAGCTACCGGGGAGAAGCAGAGCCCCAAGACGGAATGCCCCCATCGGGGTGCCCTCGATGGACGCACTGCCCCGGGGCACAGCCTTGCCACCACTGAGAGACCACCACACCGAGACACCCCCTGGGGGGCCAAGCGTGCAGCTGGGCCAGCTCTGTGGGGGCCGGGCAGTGGGGGATCGCCCCCACACCGAGCACAGGCCAGGACCGTCCGCTGTGACCCACATGGGGTTTTTAAGGCAAGTCTGAGTGGGTTCCCAGTCCCGCTCACATCAGGTTGACTGGACAGAAAGAGAAGCCGACGACCTCGAGGCACAGCAGGGCGATTGTGGCTGGGGAGCAGGGGACACGGACCTCGCCCAGCCCCAGGGTCCACACGGCCTGCGCACAGGGCCGCAAGCCCACTCTTATGGGCAAACCGCAGCTCTGGCAGCCCGGCGGCCGGGACTCCAGGATCTCACTTTTGGGAGCCTGGGTTCAGTCCCTACTTGGAAACCGGGATCCCACAAGTCACGCAGTGAGGGCCTTCCCCCACCAAAAAACAAGAGAAAATATCAAAACCCCAAAAGAAATGCCACCTCACACAGCACCTATGAGGATGGCTACCCACTATCAAAACATGGAAAGCAGGGCCTCGGGGGGACACGAGGAGCCTGGAGCCCTGTGCACGGGGGCGGGGACAGGAAGGAAAACAGCAGGGCTTCCTCAGAGCACCCACAGGACCAACGAGCCCACCCGACACACTAGGGAACGGAAGGCAGGCACGTGGGGTATCACTGCCCTGTGTCCATCCACAGAGCGGGGCGTGCTGCAGCCTCGGACAGGAAGGGGAGGTGGCTACCTGCCACACGCGGACCCTGAGGACGTTACGCTGAGTGAGCAGTACGCCAGACACAAAAGGCTAACAAATGCTGTGTGGCTGCATTCTCATGCGTAGTCAAATCCACAGACAGAAAGCAGGAAGGTGGATGCCAGGACCTAAGGGAGGGCAGGACAGGGAGCTGGTGTTTTAATGGGGGCCAAGTTCCAGGCTCACAAGACAAAACCGTTCTGGTGGTGATGGCTGCAACACCGTGCATGTACTTAACACCCTGAACTGCACATTTAAACATGGTTAAGAGGGGGGACTTCCCTGTGGTCCAGCGGCTAAGACTCCGTATTCGCAACGCAGGGAACCTGGGTTCGATCCCTGGTCAAAGAACTAGATTACACACGCTGCAACGAAGAGCTCTTGTGCGACAACTGAAAGATCGCACGTGCCTCAGCTAAGACCCAGCACAGCTGAGTAATTCTCCCAGATGGTTAAGACAGTAAATGTTACGAGAATTTTAACACAACTGAAAGAAAAAGACTACTCAAGAAGAACATAATGGGAAAAAAGAGTGTCTCCAGGCGCATCACTCACAATATACAGGATAAAACCAGGACGCGTGCTCATCTCCTGCCAAAGTACTAAAATTGCAACTAGCTGTTAAAAACCATCAACAGGAGGATGCTGGAACCCACCAAAAAAAGATACCCGACGTCCAAAGACAAAGAAGCAGCCATAGCAAGACGGCAGGAGGAGCGCATTCAGGATAAAATCAATACTCCACTCAAGGGGCGGGTGACCCACAGACTGGAAAACAGGAACACCAAAGAAGCGCAAGCACTGCTGTGAAGGCTCTGGGCCCCACGTGAGGCTTCCCAGCCTGGGGATCCAACAAAGGGGCGGGGCATCCGGCCTTGAGGGCCAGTGGAATTTGATTACAGGCCTTCCAGAGGACTGGGGAAAACAGAGATTCCACGAGATCAGTTCAGTCGCTCAGTCGTGTCTGACTCTTTGCGACCCCATGAACCACAGTACACCAGGCCTCCCTGTCCATCACCAACTCCCGGAGCTTCCTCAAACTCACGTCCATGGAGTCGGTGATGCCATCCAACCATTTCACCCTCTGTTGTCCTCTTCTCCTCCTGCCTTCAATCTTTCCCAGCATCAGGGTCTTTTCCAATGAGTCAGTTCTTTGCATCAGGTGGCCAAAGTGTTGGAGTTTCAGCTTCAGCATCAGTCCTTCCAATGAATATTCAGGACCTGT
>NW_011481948.1:29735-34160 GCF_000754665.1 Bison bison bison | reverse complement strand
AGACTCTCAAGAGTCTTCTCCAGCACCGCAGTTCAAAAGCATCAATTCTTCAGTGCTCAGCTTTCTTTATGGTCCAGCTCTCACATCCATACATGACCACTGGGAAAACCATAGCCTTGACTAGACGGACCTTTGTCGGTTGGTCGTAGTTTTTCTTCCAAGGAGCAAGCGTCTTTTAATTTCATGGCTGCAGTCACTGTCCCCAGTGATTTTGGAGTCCAAGAAAATAAAGTCTCTCACTGTTTCCATTGTTTCCCCATCTATCTGCCATCAAGTGATGGGACTGGTGCCATGAACTTCGTTTTTTGAATGTTGAGCTTCAAGCCAGCTTTCTCCCTCTCCTCTTTCATTTTAATCAAGAAGCTCTTCAGTTCCTCTTTGCTTTCTTCCCTTTCATAAGGGTGGTGTCAAATGCATATCTGAGGTTACTGATATTTCTCCTGGAAATCTTGATTCCAGCTTGTGCTTCATCCAGTCTGGCATTTCGCATGATGTACTCTGCATATAAGTTAAATAAACAGGGTGACAATATACAGCCTTGATGTACTCTTTTCCTATTTGGAACCAGTCTGTTGTTCCATGTCCAGTTCTAACTGTTGCTTCTTGACCTGCATACAGATTTCTCAGGAGGCAGGTCAGGTGGTCTGGTATTCCCATCTCTTGAAGAATTTTCCAGTTTGTTGTGATCCACCCAGTCAAAAGCTTTGGCGTAGTCAATAAAGCAGAAGTAGATGTTTTTCTGGAACTCTCTTGCTTTTTCTATGATCCAACTGATGTTGGCAATTTGATCTCTGGTTCCTCTGCCTTTTCTAAATCCAGCTTGAACATCTGGAAATTCTCGGTTCATGTACTGTTGAAGCCTTGCCTGGAGAATTCTGAGCATTACTTTTGTTAGCATGTGAAATGAGTGCAATTGTGCGATAGTTTGAACATTCTTTGGCATTGCCTATGTTTAGGATTGGAATGAAAATTGACATTTTCCAGTACTGTGGTCACTGCTGAGTTTTCCAAATTTGCTGGTGTATTGGGGACAGCACTTTCACAGCATCATCTTTTAGGATCTGAAGTAGCTCAGCTGGAATTCCATCACCTCCACTAGCTTTGCTTGTAGTGATGCTTCCTTAAGACCCACTTGACTTCACATTCCAGGATGTCTGGCTCTAAGTGAGCGATCACACCATCGTGATTATCTGGGTCATGAAGATCTTTTTTGGATAGTTCTTCTATGTATTCTTGCCACTTCTTAATATCTTCTGCTTAAGATATCTTAATATCTTTTGCTTAATATCTTCTGTTAGGTCCCTACCATTTCTGTCCTTTATTGAGCCCATCTTTGCATGAAATGTTCCCTTAGTATCTCTGATTTTCTTGGAGATCTCTAGTCTTTGCCATTCTGTTGTTTTCCTCTATTTCTTTGCATTGATCGCTGAGGAAGGCTTTCTTATTCTCCTTGCTGTTCTATGGAGCTCTGCGTTCAGATGGATGTATCGCCCCTTTTTTCCTCTGCCTTTCACTTGTTTTCTCAGCTAGCAAGTCCTCCTCAGACGACCATTCTGCCTTCTTGCATTTCTTTTTCTTGGGGATGGTTTTCATTATGGCCTCCTGTACAATGTCATGAACCTCTGTCCATGGTTCTTCAGGCACTCTATCAGATCTAATCCCTTGACTCTATTTGTCACTGTATGCTGTGTAATTGTAAGGGATTTGATTTAGGTCATATCTGAATGGTCCAGTGGTTTTCCCTACTTTCTTCAATTTAAGTCTGAATTTGGCAATAAGGAATTCATGATCTGAGCCACAGTCAGCTCCCCGTCTTATTTTCGTTGACTGTACAGACCTTCTCCATCTTTGGCTGCAAAGAATATAATCCGTCTGATTTCAGTATTGACCATCTGGTGATGTCCATGTGTAGAGTCATCTCTTGTGTTACTGGAAAAGAGTGTTTGCTATACCAGTGCACTCTCTTGGCAAAACTCTGTCAGCCTTTGCCCTGCTTCATTTTGAACTCCAAGGCCAAACCTGCCTGTTACTCCGGCTACCTCTTAACTTCCTACTTTCGCATTCCAGTCCCCTATGATAAAAAGGACATCTTTTTTCTGGTGTTAGTTCTAGAAGGTCTTGAAGGTCATCACAAAACTGTTCAGCTTCTTTGGCATAAGTGGTTGGGGCATAGATTTAGATTACTGTGATACTGAATGGTTTGCCTTGGAAATGAACAGAGATCATTCTGTCATTTTTGAGATTATACCCAAGTACTGCATTTTGGACTCTTCTGTTGACTGTAAGGGCTACCCGATTTCTTCTAAGAGATTCTATTCTTGCCCACAGTAGTACATATAATGGTCATCTGAGTTAAATTCACCCATTCTGGTCCATTTCAGTTCACTGATTCCTAAAATGTCAATGTTCACTCTTGCCATCTCCTGTCTGACCACTTCCAATTTCCCTTGATTCATGGACCTAACATTCCAGGTTCCTATCTAATATTGTTCTTTATAGCACTGGACTTTACTTCCATCACCAGTCATGTCCACAACTGGGCGCTGTTTTCAGTTTGGTTGTGTGTTCATTCTTTCTGGAGCTGTTTCTCCATTGATCTCTAGTAGCATACTGGGCACCTACCGACCTGGGAGTTCATCTTTCAGCGTCCTATCTTTTTGCCTTTTCATGCTGTCCATGGGGTTCTCAAGGCAGGAATGCTGAAGTGGCTTTCCACTGCCTTCTCCAGTGGACCGCGTTTGTCAGAACTCTCCACCGTGACCTGCCCATCTCAGGTGGCCCCACACAGCATGGCTCACAGTTTCACTGAGTTAGACAAGGCTGTGGTCCACGTGTTCAGTTTGGTTAGTTTTCTGTGACTGTGGTTTTCATTCTGTCTGCCCTCTGACGGATAAGGATAAGAGGCTTGTGGAAGCTTCCTGATGGAAGAGACTGACTGTGGGGGAATCTGGGTCTTGTTCTGATGGGCGAGGCTGAGTTCCCTCCCTGTTGTTTGGCCTGAGCCCAAACTATGCTAGGGATAATGCCAGTAATGGTGGCCTTCTAGAAAAGGACTTATGCCCACACTGCTGTATTCAGTGCCCCTGACCCCACAGGCCACTGTCAGCCCACGCCTCCACCGGAGGCTCCTAGACTCTCCCAGGCACAGCTGGCTCGGTCTCTTGTGGGGCGCTGCTCCTCTCTCCTGGTTCCTGGTGCGCAAGCTTTTGCCTGTGCCCTGCAATGGCCTGTCTCCCCGGTTCTGTGGAAGCTCCACAGTCAAGCCCCACTGGCTTCCAAAGTCAAATTCCCTGGATGTTCTCAGTGCCCACCAGAGGAAGACCCAGTTTCTCCCTTTTTCGGTCCCTCTCATCAAAAAGCTTACATAAGCTTCTTAGCCTCAGCCATCAGAGGGCAGACAGAAGAAGCAAGAAGAAGCACTCTCAGAGCAGCTAAAACAAAAACAGATTACAGAAAGTTAACCACAACAAAAAAGCAGAAAGTTATGTCCCAGGTGAAGGGACAAAATAAAACCCCAGAAAAACAACAAAATGAAGTGGAGACAGGCAACCTTCCAGAAAAAGAATTCAGAATAATGATAATGAAGATGATCCAGGATCTCGAGAAAATGATGGAGGCAAAGACTTAGAAAATGCAAGAAATGTTTACCAAAGACCTAGAAGAACTAAAGAACAAACAAACAGAGATTAATAACACACTGGAAGGAATCATCAGCAGAATAACTGAGGCAGAAGGATGGATAAATGACCTGGAGGACAGAATGGTGGAAGTCACTGCCACAGAACGGAATATAGAAAAAAGAACGAAAAGAAATGAAGACAGCCTAAGAGACTGCTGGGACAACATTAAACGCACCAACATTGGCATTACAGGGGTCCCAGAAGGAGAAGAGAAAGGACCTGAGAACATATTTGAAGAGATAATAGCTGAAAACTTCCTGAACATGGGAAAGGAAAGAGTCAACCAAGTCCAGGAAGCACAGAGTCCCAGGAAGGATAAACTCAGAGAGGAATACACTGAGACACACAGCAACCAAGCTGACAAAAATTAAAGACAGAGATAAAGCATTAAAAGCAACAAGGGAAAAACGATAAACAACATACAAGGGAACTCCCATCAGGCTGATTTCCTAAGAGAAACTCTACAAGTCAGAAGGGAATGGCATGCTACATTTTAAATGATGAAAGGGAACCACCTATAACCAAGAATACTCTACCCAGCAAGACTCTCCTTCAGATTCGATGTAGAAATCAAAAGCTTTCCAGACAAGCAAAAGTTAAGAGAATTCAGCACCACCAAACCAGCATTACAACAAATGCAAAAGGAATTTCTCTAGACGGGCAACACAGAGAAGGAAAAGACCTACAGAAAATAAACCCAAACAATGAGAAAACAGTAATAGGATCATACGTATCAACCATTCCC
>NW_011481948.1:28864-29635 GCF_000754665.1 Bison bison bison | reverse complement strand
AAATTAAAGACAGAGACAAAGTATTAAAAGCAACAAGGGAAAAACAATAAATAGCATACAAAGGGAACTCCCATCAGGCTATCAGCTGATTTCTCAACAGAAACTCTGCAAACCAGAAGGGAATGGCATGAAATATTTAAAGTAATGAAAGGGAAGAACCTACAGCCAAGAATATCTACCCAGAAAGATTCTCTTTCAGATTTGATGGAGAAATCAAAAGCTTTCCAGACAAACAAAAGTTAAGAGAAGTCAGCAGCACCAAACCAGCTTTACAACAGATGCTAGAGAAACTTCTCTAGGCAGGAAACACAAGAGAAAGAAAAGACCTATGGAAAATAAACCCCAAACAATTAAGAAAACAGTAATAGGATCATGCACATTGATAATTAACTTAAATGTAAATGTATTCAATGCACCAACCAAAAGACATAGACTGACTGGGTGGATGAAAGCACGTGTATGCATGCACTTCCACTTACCACATTGCTCTGCTTGACCCCCTCCCCCCCAAATTGTATGCCATTATTTTATGTTGTTAAGTTAATCATGGGCCTATTATGGCTTCCAATTGTAATCATCTTTTATTTTTTTGTCTAGCTATTGATTGTGAAAACTGATAAACATCTTTTACTATTGTGATTATGTAATTATTACTCAATACCATTGTATCATGATTGGTCAACAGAAAAACAATAGAAATCTATATCACCAAAACTAGGATCTAACAGAAAAACTTGTTATCCCTTTTTAAAATCCAGATGTGTTACAGAA
>NW_011481948.1:26251-28764 GCF_000754665.1 Bison bison bison | reverse complement strand
AGCATATTAAAAAGCAGAGACATTACTTTGCCGACAAAGGTCCATCTAGTCAAAGCTATGGTTTTTCCAGTAGTCAGGTATGAATGCGAGAGTTGGACTATAAAGAAAGCTGAACACCGAAGAATGATGCTTCTGAACTGTGGTGTTGGAGAAGACTCTTGAGAGTCCCTTGGACTGCAAGGAGATCCAACCAGTCCATCCTAAAGGAGACCAGTCCTGAATATTCACTGGAAGGACTGATGCTGAAGCTGAAGCTCCAATACTTTGGCCACCTGATGCGAAGAGCTGACTCATTGGAAAAGACTCTGATGCTGGGAAAGATTGAAGGTAGGAGGAGATGGTTGGATGGCATTACTGACTCGATGGATATGAGTTTCAGCAAGCTCTAGGAGTTGGTGATGGACAGGGAGGCCTGGCGTGCTGAAGTCCATGGGGTAGCAAAGAGTTGAATATGACTGAGTGACTGAACTGAACTGATTGTGAAACCCGATTGTGAAAACCAATAAACATCTTTTACTATTGTGATTATGTAATTATTACTCAATACCATTGTATCATGATTGGTCAACAGAAAAACAATAGAAATCTATATCACCAAAACTAGGATCTAACAGAAAAACTTGTTATCCCTTTTTAAAATCCAGATGTGTTACAGAAATATCTTGAAGTTCTTTTCAAAAATACAAATGCTCAGCTATTGCTTTTCCCTCCAGACTCCAGACATGTTCCGAATGAGCAGCCATGTTTAAAAACAACCCAACTATATGATGCTCTTTTACTTCTGTCTAGTTTGTTTCACTTTTTCTATTTCATATGCATCTGAAACATAGTAAGCTAACTACACTTCAATAAAATACATATATTATTAAAAAAAGAAACTTGAAAATTGATCAGTAGAAATGATCTTTTAAAAAGAGTAAAATTATTTAAAAAAAAGAAGAAGAAGAAGAAACAGAGCCTCAGTGATCTGTTTTGTTGTTCAGTCGCTCAGTTGTGTCCAACTGAGCTGAGTTGCGACCCCACGGACTGCAGCATGCCGGGCCTCCCTGTCCATCACCAACTCCCAGAGCTTCCTCAAACTCATGTCCACCGAGTCGGTGATGCCATCCAGCCATCTCATCCTCTGTCTTCCCTTCTCCTCCCGCCTTCAATCTTTCCCAGCACCAGGGTCTTTTCAAATGAGTCAGTTGTTTGCATCAGGTGGCCAAAGTATTGGAGCTTCAGCATCAGTCCTTCCAATGAATATTCAGGACTGATCTCCTTTAGGATGGACTAGTTTGATCTCCTTGCAGTCCAAGGGATTATCAAGAATCTTCTCCAACACCACAGTTCAAAAGCATCAATTTTTCAGTGCTCAACCTTTCTTTCTGTCCAGCTCTCACATCCATCCATGACTAGTGAAAAAAATCATAGCTCTGACTATACGGACCTTTATAGGTAATATCTCTAGTACTGTCTATAGGGGATGTCAGAGTTCCAATACTCTGTCTAGGTTTGTCATTGCTTTTCTCCCAAGGAGCAAGCATCTTTTAATCTCATGGCTGTAGTAACCATCTGCAGTGATTTTGGAGCCCAAGAAAATAAAATCTGTCACTGTTTCCATTGTTTCCCCATCTATTTGCCATGAAGTGATGGGACTGGATGCCATGATCTTCATTTTTTGAATGTTAAGTTTTAAGCCAGTTTTTTCACTCTCCTCATTCACATTCATCAAGAGGCTCTTTAATTCCCCTTCATTTTCTGCCATAAGGGTGGTGTCATCTGCATATCTGAGGTTACTGATATTTCTCCCAGCAATCTTGTGCTATAGACCAACATCAAAGGGTCTGGATTCCCACTCCTACCCAGAGGAGAGGGAAGAAACAATGAGATAGAAAAAAACATTTGGGAAAAATTAAACAGAAAACTTTTCAGATTCAGTGAGACATAAATTCAGAGATTCAAGAAGCTCACCAAATCTCAGCAGAAGTGAAGTGAACTGAAAGTCGCTCAGTCGTGCCCGACTCTTTGCAACCCCATGAACTATATATATATAGTCCATGGAACTCTTTAGGCCAGAACACTGGAGTGGGGAGCCTTTCCCTTCTCCAGCGGATCTTCCCAACCCAGGGATCGAACCCAGGTCTCCTGCATTACAGGTGGATTCTTTACCAGCTGAGCCACAAGGGAAGCCCAAATCTCAGCAGGATATATGCAAAAGAACCCACACCCAGGTATAGTCAGTTCAGTCGCTCAGTCGCGTCCGACTCTTTGCGACCCCATGAATCGCAGCACGCCAGGCCTCCCTGTCCATCACCAACTCCCGAAGTTCACTCAGACTCACGTCCATCGAGTCAATTTTAATATATATTAGTAGAGACTTATTTCAGATCAGTATATGGCACTACTTTTAGTTGTAATCCACACAGCTAATAAAAAGCAAAATGAGGCAGGGAAAATGCAGCCCTCACAGAAAGCAGAATCTGAAAGCTCTAAGTTGAAATATGAGTCACATTACTTTTCCAGATATCTAG
>NW_011481948.1:25296-26151 GCF_000754665.1 Bison bison bison | reverse complement strand
TCCGACTCTTTGCGACCCCATGAATCGCAGCACGCCAGGCCTCCCTGTCCATCACCAACTCCCGAAGTTCACTCAGACTCACGTCCATCGAGTCAGTGATGCCATCCAGCCATCTCATCCTCTGTCGTCCCCTTCTCCTCCTGCCCCCAATCCCTCCCAGCATCAGAGTCTTTTCCAATGAGTCAACTCTTCGAATGAGGTGGCCAAAGTACTGGAGTTTCAGTTTTAGCATCATTCCTTCCAAAGAAATCCCAGGGCTGATCTCCTCCAGAATGGACTGGTTGGATCTCCTTGCAGTCCAAGGGACTCTCAAGAGTCTTCTCCAACACCACAGTTCAAAAGCATCAATTCTTCAGTGCTCAGCTAGTTCTTCACAGTACAACTCTCACATCCATACGTGACCACTGGAAAAACCATAGCCTTGACTAGACGGACCTTTATTGGCAAAGTAATATCTCTGCTTTTCAATATGCTATCTATTGGTTGGTCATAACTTTTCTCGCAAGGAGTAAGCGTCTTTTAATTTCATGGCTGCAGTCACCATCTGCAGTGATTTTGGAGCCCCAAAAAATAAAGTCTGACACTGTTGCCACTGTTTCACCATGTATTTCCCATGAAGTGATGGGACCAGATGCCATGATCTTTGTTTTCTGAATGTTGAGCTTTAAGCCAACTTTTTCACTCTCCTCTTTCACTCTCATCAAGAGGCTTTTTAGTTCCTCTTCACTTTCTGCCATAAGGGTAGTGTCATCTCCGTATCTGAGGTTATTGATATTTCTCCCAGCAATCTTGATTCCAGCTTGTGCTTCTTCCAGCCCAGCACTTCTCATGATGTACTCTGCATATAAGCTTGAA
>NW_011481948.1:20591-24845 GCF_000754665.1 Bison bison bison | reverse complement strand
GGATTGGAATGAAAACTGACCTTTTCCAGTCCTGTGGCCACTCCTGAGTTTTCCAAATTTGCTGGCATATTGAGTGCAGCACTTTCACAGCATCATCTTTCAGGATTTGAAATAGCTCAACTGGAATTCCATCACCTCCACTAGCTTTGTTCGTAGTGATGCTTTCTAAGGCCCACGTGACTTCACATTCCAGGATGTCTGGCTCTAGGTCAGTGATCACACCATCGTGATTATGTGGGTTGTGAAGATCTTTTTGGTACAGTTCTTCTGTGTATTCTTGCCACCTCTTCTTAATATCTTCTGCTTCTGTTAGGTCCATACCATTTCTGTCCTTTATCGAGCCCATCTTTGCATGAAATGTTCCCTTGGTATCTCTAATTTTCTTGATAATTTTCTAATTATCTCTAGTCTCTCCCATTCTGTTGTTTTCTTCTATATAGTCAGTGGAAACATTTAAACCAAGATAAAGAAAAACCCTGAATAGCAGAGGAGGAAAAAAGGTCCATTAAATACAAAACAATGACATGGATGGTCATTCAACTTCTCATGAGAAATAGAATCCAGCCATGATTAGAGTAATGGGGAGAAGAAGAAAAAACTGTCCACCCGGCATCTGATATCCAGAAAAAATATTCTGCAAGAATGATGACTAAATATATTTTAAAAGAAATACCAATTAAGAAGTTGTTGCCATCAGATCTTCACTATGAGAAATGCTAACAGAAGTTCTCGAGGTTGATGAGAAATGAGACCAGACTGACATGGGACCTTTAGGAAGAAATGAAGGACACCAGAAACGGTGAACAAGAGTGAGGCTACCTGTTCCTCAGCTTCTTAACATTCAAGTGACTACAGCAAAAGGCGCAACGCCGCGCTACACCCTCACAGACACAACACAGACAACAGCTGCAGCACCCGTGCTTGCTGCCCAGAGGCTCCACGAGCTCCAAGGAGCCTGTGCGAGTGAGGGTGCAAACGGCAGCCCTGGTCAGAGCAACAGCTAAGACCACGACACTAAGAGACAGAGCCAACAGACGGGTAATCAAGAGGCCAGTCCCAACACTGAAGTGTGGAATACTTACACAAAGATTCAGATTTCTGGCTCCCCTGGATTTAATGCCTGGCGTAGGTGATCGTTATCTACATGTGAACCACATTTTCAAGATTGCCTGTTCCTGTTGGAATTTTCAAGTTTCTTTTAAATCTTTGCATATATCAGACACAACTATTGAATATCTGGTCTTTGCAGACCTGTGTCTACTGCTGGTGCTTTATTTTCACTCAAGGTACTTGTTTCTCTGTGCATCTGGTCTGTTTCCCTCCCTCAACTTGAAACTGTGGGCTGCTCACTACTTTTCAGGATTCCATCTGGGACGACGCTTGAAGGCATGGCCCTCTAAAGAGGGTCCACTCTCACTTCCAACACGGCACCGACCATTGACTTGATCTTTCAAGGAGCTTTCATTTTTTACCAAGATTATACCAGTAAGTTAGAAAATCTTTCATTCTATCTAGCATTCCGAGAAAAACATAAAACCCAACCAAGAGGTAGAAAACCTGCAAAGCCCACAAAATTCACAGAAGAACGGCCCAGAGGGCTTCACTGGCTCAGTGACCCTCAATCGGGGGAGAGGGATGAGTTTTAGAAGCAAAACAGTACAAATAACGACAGGGAACATATGCACGCCCACCAGTCCAAAGTGACAGCTTTCAACATCTTGCCACATTTGCTTCAAGCTTTTCTGACATAAAAGAAGACCTCTGGACAATGTGCACCTCCAGCCGAGGACAGGCAAGACGGGCTCAGGGCACCCAGGGCCCCAGGCGAGAAAAGCCAGGCTCAGTCTAGCAGGCTGCCTACCGCCCACCACACACCCACAGCAGTGTCCTGGGGCTCTGGTTCTTCGTGCCCACAGCACCCACTGGGAGCCCCAAGTCCAACAGCTAGAAGCCGAACACAAGCTACCAGCACAGCGCCACCTCCTGCAGGCCTTGGACAGGGTGACTGAGGAAAACAAAGATGGCATCTGCCTGTTCAGGAAGCCCAAGTCCCACTCAGTCCCCCACCATCGGTTCACAAACCACCATTCCAGGCTATGCAACACACCCAGGAATGGAGAACTGCTGCATGGGGTTTGCATGCCAAGAAATGCTACCACACCGGACCTGCGATTCGATCAACACACGCTGATTTCCACTGTGTTGATATAAAAAACAAGCACAACTCAGTCTTTCCAACTGCTGTGTCTTATTCATCACGTAAACGCAGCATGCCTATTGTTTAAATTGCTCCACAGCATGGAAAGTGACGGAGAGCTTCCCAAGCATTACTACGTAAGGCCGGCATACCCCTCCCACCAAAGCCAGAGAAGCAGTACAAAAAAAAGCGATCGACCAAGATCAGTAGAGTAGGACCATAAAAAACAATGACATAACAGAAGCAAATCAAACCCAGTTATTGCCATACATAGTAAAATAAGGTATCATAGCTACAGAGCATTTATTCACAAATGATGGCTCAACATTAGGATGAACTCCGTTACCATTTTAACACGTTTCAGGAGATTTCTGGTGAAGATGGCCAAATTATTATTTTTTTTAAAGAAAAAAAAAAGTGAACTATATATATCACCTAATTCAAAAAAAGAGAGGGAAATCTCCAGATTCAGAAATGAGATGGGAAGAGCAATGAGCCTCCGGGCACGGCAGCAAGGGACAGGACACAGGCCTCCGAGCCAGGCCTGGAGCAGCAGGCAGGATCAGGTGGGCGCCCAGGCCCCAGAGAGCTGCGGGCTCAGAGGGCACAGAGTGCGGGGTCGTGGCCTGGGCCAGCCTCGGGCTCCACCACTGCCTCCTCTCAGCAAGTGGCCGCCCCCATGCTGCAGCTCCTGGGCACTAAGCACCGGCCTCGCCACAGGTCAGCGGTCAGAGCGCTGTGTGCTGAGCCGCTCCTCCAGCAGCCCAGGGCTGGGCCCACAGCAAACACCCCTGGAGGCCCCTGAAGAGACAGTCACCCTCAAAAACTGCCTCGGAAGGCGGTGGGGGCCCAAACCCCGAGCCAAGAAACAAACGGTGGGCCTGGGAGGAACGATGCTGCGCAGCCCTGCCAGGCAGCTGGGACTGCTCAGGGGCTTCTCCACTCCAGAGCCGGCCTGAGGCATGCCCCGTGGAGGACCGCAGGGAGAGCAGTCACTCCACGCCACTCAGCACAGCCAGAGTCCACCACACTGACGGCACCAGCTGCCCGAGCGGATGCGGAGCAGCAGGAAGTCTCCTCACTGCTGCTGGGAACACAGTTTGGTGGTTGCTCACAACACTGAACATACTCTCATCATACGATCCAGCAATCCCACTCCTTGGAATTTACCCAAGGAAGCTGAAAACTTACATCCACAGAAAAACCTGCATATGGAGGTTTATATCAGTTTCATCATTGCCAAAACCTGGGAGCAATCAAGGTGTCCTTCAGCAGGTGAATGAATTGATAAACTGAGATCCTCAGACAATGGAATATTATTCTGCCCTAAAGAGGAACGAAGCATGAGACACGTTACAGCACGCGCACACCCCGAATGCACTGCACTAAGCGGAAGAAGCTGCTCACAGAAGGACAGTGCTGACGGCTCCACTGTGTCCGCTCATATCACACAGCCTGCCGCAGCTCAGCTGGTAAAGAATGCACCTGCAACGTGGGAGACCTGGGTTCGATCCCTCAGTTGGAAAGATCCCCTGGAGAAGGGAACAGCTATCCACTCCAATATTCTGGTCTGGAGAATTCCACGACTGTATAGTCCATGAGGTCACAAAGAGTCGGATGCAACTTTCACTTTTTCACACAGCTTGCACGATATTAAGTTCCCCGACCAGAGGTTGAACCCACGCCCTCAGCAGTGAAATTGCAGAGTCCTAACCAGGGGACTTCCTCAGTGATCAATGCAAAGAAATAGAGGAAGACAACAGAATGGGAAAGACTAGAGATCTCTTCAAGAAAATCAGAGATACCAAGGGAACATTTCATGCAAAGATGGGCACAATAAAGGACAGAAACACTATGGATCTAACAGAAGCAGAAGATAGTAAGAAAAGGTGGCAAGACTACACAGAAGAACTATTCAAAAAAGATCTTCACAACCCAGATAACCACAATGGTGTGACCTAGAGCCAGACATCCTGGAGTGCGAAGTCAAGTGGGCCTTAGGAAGCATCACTATGAACAAAGCTAGTGGAGGTGATGGAATTCCAGCTGAGCTATTT
>NW_011481948.1:15244-20491 GCF_000754665.1 Bison bison bison | reverse complement strand
AAAAGATGATGCTGTGAAAGTGCTGCACTCAATACGCCAGCAAATTTGGAAAACTCAGGAGTGGCCACAGGACTGGAAAAGGTCAGTTTTCATTCCAATACCAAAGAAAGGCAATGCCAAAGAATGTTTAAACTACCTCACAACTGCACTCATCTCACACACTAGCAAAGTAATGCTCAAAATTTTCCAATCCAGGCATCAACTGTCCGTGAATCGTGAACTTCCAAATGTTCAAGCTGGATTTAGAAAAGGCAGAGGAACCAAATTGCCAACATCCACTGGATCATAGAAAAAGCAAGAGAGTTCCAGAAAAACATCTATTTCTGCTTTATTGACTACACCAAAGTCTTTGACTGTGTGGATCAGAACAAACTGTGGAAAATTCTTCAAGAGATGGGAATATCAGACCACCTGACCTGCCTCTTGAGAAATCTGTATGCAGGCCAAGAAGCAACAGTTGGAACTGACTATGGAACAACAGACTGGTTCCAAATAGGAAAAGGAGTACGTCAAGGCTGTATCTTGTCACCCTGCTTATTTAACTTACATGCAGAGTACATCATGAGAAGTGCTGGGCTGGAAGAAGCACAAGCTGGAATCCAGATTGCCAGGAGAAATATCTATAACCTCAGAAATGCAGATGACACTACCCTTATGGCAGAAAGTGAAGAACTAAAGAGCCTCTTGATGAAAGTGAAAGAGGAGAGTGAAAAAGTTGGCTTAAAACTCAACATTCAGAAAACTAAGATCATGGCATCTGGTCCCATCACTTCATGGCAAATAGATGGGGAAACAATGGAAACAGTGACAGATTTTATTTTCTTGGGCTCCAGAATCACTGCAGATGGTGAATGCAGCCATAAAATGAAAAGACGCTTGCCCCTTGGAAGAAAAGCTATGACCAACCTAGACAGCATATTAAAAAGCAGAGACATTACTTTGCCAACAAAGGACCATCTAGTCAAAGCTATGGTTTTTCCAGTGGTCATATATGGATGTGAGAGTTGAACTATAAGGAAAGCTGAGCACAAGAATTGATGCTTTTGAACTGTGGTGTTGGAGAAGACTCTTGAGAGTTGCTTGGACTGCAAGGAGATCAAACCAGTCAATCCTGAAGGAAATCAACCCTGAATATTCATAGGAAGGACTGATGCTGAAGCTGAAACTGCAATACTTTGGCCACCTGATGCAAAGAACTGACTCATCTGAAAAGGCTCTGATGCTGGGAAAGATTGGAGGCAGGAGGAAAAGGGGACGACAGAGGATGAGATGGTTGGATGGCATCACCGACTCCATGGACATGAGTTTGAGGAAGCTCCGGGAGTTGGTGATAGACAGGGAGGCCTGGCGTGCTGAAGTCCATGGGGTCGCAAAGAGTCAGACACGACTGAGCGACTGAACTGAACTGAACCACTGGACCACCAGGGAACTCCCTGACTGCACTTTTATGAGGTCCCGAGAGTAATCAAATTCATAGAGACAGGAAGTACTGATAGAAAGCAGCTTGCAAGGCAATGGGGAAAAGAGAATGAAGAGCTGGTGTTCAATTGGAAAACAGTTTCCGTCTCACAAGATGGGAAAGCTCTGAAGCAGGTGGCAGTAATGGGTGCACAATAATGCGGATGTACTTAATACCCCTGAACTGTGCATGTAATGACGGTTAAGATGCCAATTTTTTGCACACATACACATGTGAAGAACATTCTGCTTTTAGGGAGTTTACATTCCCCTGGAGTTCCAGGAGAAACTAGGAAGGATCTGGGAAAGGCAGTTTTCAAAAAGATGATGATGGAAATTTTTCCAGAGATGAAACAAAACTTAAGTATTCAGATTAAAAAGGGCACCAGGGTTCTGAGCAAGATAAAGAGAAACAAATCAATACCTAAACACATACTTTTGTGAATATGAAGGACAAAAAAGAAAATCTTCACACCTAAGTCCCCATAAAGAATAAGTTAATGGATAGACTTCAGCACGAGGAGAGGAACGGAAACAGGCTTTGTGCAGCCTCAACTGAGAGGAGCAGATGGCGGAGCCTCTGCAAAGTGCTCAGGGAAGAGAGAATTTCTAATCTAAATTACTACCAAGCATGAGCCAAAGTGTATATTCAGACATGCGAAAACTAAGGGAGTTTAATATACATATTCCTTCCACAAAAGAAATGCTAAAAGACATACTAGAGCAAAAACACAAACCCAGAGGGAAAACACAGGACGCAGAAAATAGGGGGAGTGGTAATTCTAAAACCACTTTTGTATTTAAAAAAATGTGAGGCTTCCTTTCTCACATTTACTTACACTCCTTATAGAAACCCCAACTGAAATGACAGCCAAGAATCTCAGGGACTTCCCTGGTGGTCCAGCAGTTAAGAGTCTGCCGTGCAATGCAGGGGAGACCGGGGGAACTAACTCCCAGCATGCCGCAGGCCGACAGAGCTCACACAGCACAGCCGCGCAGCCCACGTGCCGCAGCCGGGGTCTGCGCGCCAAAGCAAAAGACCCCCACGACGCGGCAAAGATCTGACGCAGCCAGGTAAATAAGTAAGTACTTTCAAAAAAGAATTACAAACGAAGGGTCAATTTACGAGGACAAAGACAACAGAGGAGTGGGTCAGCAGAGCGAACGTGGGGAAGCTGAAGGGAAGAGTCACCTCTCCAAGAGGCAAGCTGCTACTGCTGCTGCTGCAGGGAGGCTGGCGGCTTAGGGCACCTCTCGTCCACAAAGCCTTTCCCTTTTAAAATGTCTAAAAACAAAATGCAACATACAGTCGTTATAAAAGGAAAAGAAAACCCTGATGCCCTTACAGTGAAAACCAAAAACGTGTTAGTTAAAGCAGAAACTAACAGCTCAGAGTGACGAATGGTTTTCCATGGGGAGCCAAGCATCACCGTGCAGCCTTGTGGAACAAGCTCTGAAGACGGCGTAACCCACTCCATGCACGTCACAGATGCTCCACTGCCGGCGCTGGCATGGCAAGCAGCTGGGGAGGCCACATGGAACAGAGGAGGGGTGTCCACGATGAAGGGAAAAGCACCACTCTCCAAAGAAGTGCCCGGATGACGCGACATGGTTTAGAACCAGCCAGTGCGCACAGGCCCCTTTCCAACATGCGGAAGCAGGACGGTAAACAGAGCACACACCTTGTTCCTGGGGAGCTGATATTCCAGAGGGGGAGACGGAGGGTCTAAGGTACAGACGGGGAGAGGGGAAGGGAAGGCCTGGGGGAGGGTGGAAGGGCGGCAGAAGAGCGTCCTCCCTGCGCTCAGGAGGCCGCCGCACCCGCCCTCCTGGAGCTCCAGGTGCAGCTGCAGCCTGCGGAGCCCATGCTGCGACGCTGAGCCGAGTCCCCAGGGGCAGGCTCAGTGCCGGACAGCAGGCAGGCCTCCCCCAGAACCCAGAGAGGCACCAAGCTCGTCACTCGTCCGGAAGCAGAAGAGAGACTTAAATGGAAAAGTCAAGTCTGCGAGCACAACGGAAGCGCGCACACACACTCCCTGACACTGCCTTGCTTTCCAGCGTTTGCACAAGTCTCCCTGGAACAGACTGGTGCTGCCTCCGCACAATGACCATAGGACCTCCAGTCTCAGGGCAAAAAACTCCGTGTGGAGCAGCGGGATCAGCATGGAATCTGCTACAGAACAGGGACTGAGGACCCAGCAGCTCGTCACTCTGCCAGACTCTCTACTGAGAGGCTTTAGTTTACAGAACGGAGAACTCACTCACAGCAAAAGTTTTGCTCCTTCTGCAGACAGTAAGGCCTTTGTAACGGACCTGCTCCTTGTTTTGTGCTCACTTCAGAGAAGCTTGGCGCACAGGCCAGCTCGAGCCAGCCCTGGGCACAGCCACCCGGGCGCTCTCTGCCTGTGGCCCATCCCTAGCCTTGCGCGGACACTCAGGCTGGCGCTGCCTCCGGCCCCAGGCCTGCTTGTCCTCTTATCTCTGTGCAGAGCGGCAAATCTCGGGACCCCTCGCACTCTGCCAGGGATGGAAAATAGAGCAGCTGAAGCTGGGAACAATCAAGAAGTCCCTCAACTGCCACGCGAACCACCAATCCAACTCCTAGAATCTACCCAAGAGAGAACTAAAAACATATATTCATACAAAAACTTGTACAAGAATTTTCACAAAATTATTTTTCAAAAGGAAAAAAAAACAACCCAATGTCCTAACAACTGATAAACAGATGAGATCAGAAGTGATCTGGACTCTGCTGGTGTCCAGCGGTTAGGACCCCATGCTTCTCCTGCTGGGGGCCCAGGTGTGACACCTGGCTGGGGGAACTGAGATCCCACAAGCCACCTGGCGGGGGAAAAAGTGGACCCTGCCGTACAATAGGACTTTCAGTCATAAAAATGAAATACTGACACATGCCATAACACGGACAAACCTCAAGGCTTCAGAAACACCGCAGAGCTGAAGAAGCCAGTCACAGAAAGCCACTTACCACACGACTCTGTCTCTACAGCACGTCTAGAACAGGAGAGTCCAGAGACAGAAAGGAGAGTGGTGGCTGGGGACACGCAGGAAGGAGGGGTGACTGCTCAGCAGGCACCGGGCTTCCTACTGGGGTGACAAAAATATTCAGGATTTAGATAGTGGTGATGGTTGCATTAACACTGTACTGACAATGTACTAAAAAAAACCACCCAATTATATACTTCAAAAGAGCTTAACTGATTAATTTTATGTTAATTTTTAAACTATCAAATCTTTTGTTGAGTAGGAAAGGCATCATCATATTAAGATGTATCATTCACATATCTGTAAGGTATTTCCTATTTTCCCTCTAAAATATGCCTTACAAGGCATAATAGCAGGGGCATGTGCTACACAACACTGGGGGCCCGAAGTCTGAAGACCAAAGTCCCAACCGCCCCACCCATAGCCTGGCAGCCAGTGGGAGAAGTGGAGCGCACTCAAAGGACGGGGGCACTGGAGCGGGCGCTCCAGGCGGCAGACTGCAAAACAGCCCGCTGAGGCCACCTGCCAGGACCCTGCCGGTGGGTCCCGACCCATCGGCCCTCGGCGAAGCCCCCACCCAGAGCCCCGTCATCAGCTCCTGGACCTCCATCTCAACAGCGGGCCTGCATCGAGGGCCATTAGGCATCTGGGGAAAATTTAACTTGAGAGATAAAAATGTAAAAGCAAAAGAAAGCTAGGAATCTAGAGGAACACACTAGAGGGAAAGAGAGAACCCGCCAAGCACACATACTTGTCCTCGGCTCGCTCGGGCCACCCTGGAGCCTG
>NW_011481948.1:7442-15144 GCF_000754665.1 Bison bison bison | reverse complement strand
GCCTCCAGGAGGAGGTTAGGTGGCTGGGGACACAGCAGTGGAGAGACTTTTCACGCTAAACTTTTCAACTCTGAAGCATGTGAACATATTATCTATTTATAGTTTTTCTTTCGATTTTTAAAGGAACATTGTGAAAATGTAAAAATATTTCCAAAATAATTTAAAAATCACTGCTCTCTTTGTAACTGCATTCCATAACCACTAAGGGGACAAACAGAGAGACCCAGATACCATGGTCCCTACAGAACTGCCAGAGCAGGAGAAAGGAGGGATGGAGGCAGGAAAGGAGATGGAAGGAGAAGAAAGATGAGGGGAGGAGGAAGAGGAAACCTAAGGAAACAGGAAAGTAAATGAGGAAGGGGCAGGAAGGAAGCAGCACGGGGCAGAAAAAGGAAAAAATCTGAAGACCACGCTAACGAAACATCCATGTGGCACAAGTTCCAGAAACACAAGATTTTTAAAATTCTGAAAGAGACCTGAACTGACATTCCTCCACAGAAGGCATACAGATGGGCAACAGGCACAGGAAAAGATGCTCAGGAAGCGCAAATGAAACCATAATGAGCCTCCACCTCATACCTGTCAGAATGGCTATCATCAAAAAGAGATCACAAGCGTTAGTGAGGCCACAGGGAAAAGGGAGCCCTTGCGCACTGCTGGTGGGCATGTAAGCCGGTGCAGCGACTGCGAAGAGAGAACAGATTCCTCAGGAATGGAAACCGGAGCTGCTGTGGGACGCAGCAAGCCCACCTCTGAGGACGCACCAGACAGAAATGAGCCCAGACACTGAAGACACGTCCACAGATTCACGTTCTGCAGCATCGCTCCCAACAGTCCACACGCAGAGACAAATGGAAAAAGAAAATGGGCTTTAGGGACTTCCCTGGTGGTCCAGTGGCTAAGACTCCATGCTCCCAATGCAGGTGGCCAGGGTTTAATCCCTGGTGGGAAAACTAAGATCCTGCATGTCACACAGAGTGGCCAAAAAAAAGGAGGGGGCTTATGCATATGGTGGAATATTATTCAGGCATTAAAAATGAAATTCTGCCATCTGCACATGGATCAGCCCAGAGGACGCTCTATTAAAACGTTGCATGCTCTCACTTTTACGTGAAATGTAAAATAAAAGTCACACTCGTAGAAGCAGAGAGTAGAATGGGCGGTTGGTTGCCAGAGGCTGAGGGGCAGGAGAGACCGAGAGGTACTGCCAAAGGGACAGACGTTCGTTTGTGAGGTGAGCAAGTTCTAAAGACACACAGTCCAGGGACTATAATCAGAAGAGCGGGCTTCGTACTCGAAACTTGCTGGGAGAGAAAATGTGAAGCATGCTCACCCCCACACACAAAAGGGAACTAAGAGAGGAGACAGATGTGTTAAGTTGATTAGAGTGACCACTTCACAGTGCATATGGTGGATCAAATCCTTACATTGTACACAATTTTTTCAGTCCTAATTCCTTTTCTTTTCCAGTTTTATTGAGATGCATGCAGTCATGCAGCACTGTGTAAATTTCAGGGCTTCCCAGATGGCACAGTTGTAAAGAATCCACCTGCCAATTCAGGAGACACAAGAGACTTTGGGAAGATCCCCGGGAGCAGGAAATGGCACCCTAATCCAGTATTCTGGGCCAGAAAATGCCATGGATGAAGAAGCCTGGTGGGCTACAGTCCAGGGGTCACAAAGAGTGGGACGCGACTGAGCACACACACACGCTGTGTAAGCTGAAGGTGTATGGCACGATGATTCTGATGTACACAAGGAAATGATTTCCACGCTAAGTTCAGTGAACGCCCATCACCTCACAGACACATGATGACACTCTCAACCCCACGGAGAGCTGCCTGTCACACCCTTAGACACTGCACACTGAAAACTGAAGATTTTACTTGTCAATTACACCATAATAAAGCTGGGGGAAATATAAACAAGTGGAGTCAAGATTTCTAAACATCAGCAAAGAAATAAGATGCCCAGAATCAAGAGGTTGAAAAGACCCACTGAGCACTCCACAGGATGAACACAAAAGAGACCACGTGGTTTGGGGTGAAGGTAGGTGACAGGCCAGCATCAGTTATCTTAAAAAAGGAAACACTCATGAAAAACCCCCGAATAACAAAGCAGTATCGTCAGATTTTTCAGCTATTTTCATTTTTGGCCACATTGCTCAGCTTGTGGGATCTTATTTCCCTGACCAGGGATTGAACTCATGCCCTCAGCAGTGACAGCAAGGCGTCCTAACCACTACACCACCAGGGAATTCCCATCTTCAGTTTTTTGAGAGAAGCTATTTTCAATCTAAATTACGTATCTAGACAAGCTATCATCAAGTTTAAACACAGAACAGATCATTTTGGCATGCAAGGTCTCTAAAATTTAACGCTGCCTCCCACACTTTCTGAGATAACCCCCCAAAAGACGTACCACCAAAACATGATGGCAAACCTTGGAAGACATGAGACCTAAGGGGTGAGTGGTCTCCCGCAGAAGACAAAGTGCCTGCAGCCGTGGCACACGTCTAGGAAGCCCCGTCTGGAGCAGGAAGACAAACAGTTCCAGCAGACAGGCTCCCCGAGGGAAAAACGCGTAACTGACCATCTCAAAAGGCTTTTTACACAACTCATCTGGAAAACCTGAGCCTGCATTAGTAACAGATGCATGGAAAACTAAGCAAATAGACAAAAAAAAAAATTTTTTTTCACTAGGAAAATTGTGTTCAGCTAAACAATGTAACAATTAATAAATATTCATTCAAACCAAAAATTGTTGGAACTCCCTGGTGGTCCAGCAATTAGGAATCTGCACTTTCACTGCCAGGTTTAATCCCTGGTCAGAGAACCAAGATCCCACAAGTCTTGCAGTGCAGCTAAAACACAAAACAAAATTTTTAAAATAAGTAAAAACTGTTAAAACTGTGGTATATTAGGTGGGAGGGGGATTATGGGGGGACACATGTATACCCATGGCTGATTCATGTCAACATATGGCAAAAAACCCACAATATTGTAAAATAATTAATCTCCAATTAAAATAACTTAAAAAAAAAAAAAAAAGTCAAACAAAACCTGTGGCATATTAAAGATGGCCAAAAATTCTTTGTCATCCCCCCACCAAGAGATAAAGTCTATTTCTCCACATCCTTGATCCTCGCCCAGGCCTGTGGCTGCTCCCAACTGCACACAGCAAGAGCGATGTCAGGCTAGAGCTGGCCTCACCTCCGAAAGGACTGGCAGGGCTCCCCTGGTGGCCCAGGGGTTACGCCTCTGGGCTTCCCCTGCGGGGCACGGGTCCAATCCTTGGCTGGGGAAACTAAGATCCTGCGTGCCACACAGTCAAAAAACAAATAGATCAAACACATCCTTTTTTTTTAAGTGTTTTTATAAATAAATAAAAGGCTTCTCCGCAGGGGAGCTCCTTGACGGCTGAGTGGTTAGGACTTCGGGCTTCCACTGCCGTGGGCCAGTTTCAAGCCCAGGCAGTGGACCTGAGATCCCACAAGCCACGTGGTGCAACCAAGAAATAAGCAAAAGGATGGGCAGCTTCACTTCCTGCGGCAGGAAGCAGCCACCATGCTGTGAGGAGGCCCAAGCTGCCTCAAGGGTGGCCCCAGCCGGGGAGCATGGCGGACCGGGGCCAATAGCCCCCGGCACCGGGCACCTTGGGAGTGACGCAGACCGACAGCACGCCAGCAGTGACAGGTGAGCCCTGGCACACAAGTCCACACTGCGAGACTGTAAACACACACACCGCTGTGCTCTCAGCCACAGCTCTCTGGAACAGCTCATCAGCAAGGCGCAGACAGCCGGACACCACTGGACTCGGAAGACCGGGGAAGGGGAAGTGGGGCGGAAAGAACACTAAATTCTTATCTCTTGAAGATAGAACTGAACACATAACACACAAAACTCAAAGTTCTCAACTCTGTAAGATAGGCAAGTTTTTTTTTAATAGATAGATATAAGAAACAGTTGAAAGAGCAAAGCAGTTGTCTCCTTGGAATAGTCACCTAGACTGCTGCATCTCGTTCTGACCCTCACAAAGGGAACTGTCTTTAGGGCACCTGGTTCAGTCTGATGAATGAAAAGCAAACAGGAAATATATCCCTAAACATTTGGTTGGTAAGATTAGTTATCTAAGTTTCCTCCCACTTTTCTGATTCATACAAATTTTTCATGAAATGTATTCTGATTACAAGAGATAAATGTTCTGGCTGCACCAGCTCTGCTGCAGCAGGCGGATCTCCAGGTGCAGCGTGTGGGGTGCCGCTCCGGACCAGGAACGTCCGAGGCCCCGGCACTGGGCGGGCCGAGTCCGAGCCCCTGGCCCCCAGGGACGTCCTGATCAAACCACCAGAGCCGCTTTAGCTCACTGTTCACCTTGACAATCCGTCAAGGAACCACATGCCCTTGAAAAGCAGCTTTCCACAAACTCTAAGCTGGAATCCACAACTGTTTCTGTTACCTCATTCCCGTGCTGGGAACTCACAGAGGGAGGGGAGGGGAGGGGGCGCCAGGCCTGGGGCACCGGCCGAAGACGGAGCGGCTCGGGCCCTCTGCCGACAGGGCTGCTGTGAGCACCCAGGGCCTGAGACATGCACACAGGCTCAGCCTCCGCGCTGCACAAACAGAACACCGGTCACATCTTCAAAGAAGTTATAAGAAGCTGAACTTAAAGAAATAAATACTTTTTTATACAGATTTCAGAACTCAACAGAAGAGAATCCGTAAACTGTCAACATGAGGCCTAATCCCAAGGGGTCTTCCGCAATCAGGGACAATTTCTGATGCATAATAAAGAGGGGAACCCTCAGGGGCACGCCCTCGGGGTCTCCCTGAGCTCCCCTGCGGGCACTGCTCCCCCAGGCCCCCGCCTCGCACCTGAGGAAGAGCAAAGAGCCTGAAGCCGGCCAGTGCTCCCGCCCCAGGACCCCAGCCACAGAGCAGTCGGAGATCTTGGCACCCCACACTGGGCAGGGCCCAGGCTCTGAGTCACACAGACGGGACCCCTGTGGGCCCAGAGCAAGCTGCCCCACACGGACGTGCCCAGGGTCCTCAGTGCCCATCAAAGGCGTCCAGGTGGCGCTGTCCTTGGGGCACTGTGGGGAGCAGGGGCGAGGGCCGCCAGCAAGGAGCCTCCACTCGCAGGCAGGGCAGTTGGGGGACAGCAAGTCGGGAGTCCAGAGAGAAAGGGCAGTGACAGTGTGGGTGCCCCGGAGAAACTGATCTGGGGGTGAGGGCATCGACGACAGTTTTAAAAATTCCTCTTTAGCCTTGTCCTTGTTTCTAAACCTCGAAACCCAAGTAAATGAAATCTCACAAGAATAGATCTTGCTTGGACAGTGAATGGGCTGCTGTCTGGCTTTGTCAGAAACTCAGGGGTCACTGACACCCTCCCCACAACCCACGGGCCTCGTGGCTTGACTGTAGGCCCTTCCCGCTGACTCCTCTGCAGAACCCGCGCCCCTCAGCAGGGCTACGCCAGGCCTGAGCGCTGGGCCTTTGGGGAACTCCAGGCACAGTCCTCAGCGCGGTGGGCTCAGGCACCCTGCGAAGGTGGCCACCTGCCCCAGAGCTCAGGCCTCGGGAGGCAGAAGGTGGGCCCCAGCCCGTGCTTCTAAGATGGTCCGGGGTGGCCCACGCGGCCAGTCTGGGGACCAGGTCTGGAGGACCAAGTTACCGGGCAGCGACCTGGCTCACCCTGAGGCTTCCTTCTCGCCCGGAACGTGTACCTGTGCGCTGCCACCAGGAGCAGGGGCACGGGAACGTAACCAAGCACTCGGCTCTCAGGGCTCCAGTCAAAGGTCACGTGTCCCTTTCCACTGTCCAAAGCAAACCACGAAGCCACACCCAATTTCAAGGGGGGCAGTCTGCCCAGTCCCATGGGGCACTCAGAGAGACAGCTGGGGAGACTAACGCAGACAGCCAGCACACACAGGCCACCTCCCATGGCCTCGCCCCGATCCTCCCCCCACCAGCTCACAGATGACCCTGAGAAACGCGCTTTCCAAAGCAAACAGAGGCGCATCGCCCACCCTCACACGCCCGCCTGAACCCGCAAGGCCTCACGCTCCTCTGCAGATGAAAATGCTCCATGCAGCCTCGAGAGCGGCCCCCGCCCCGCAGCCTGCTCTGCACTCAGCGCCCTCCCCTCTGACCTTCGGCCCTCTCCTGCCACGGGCTCTCTGCCGGCGTGCCCTCTTCTAGAGCCCTCACCACCCGACCCCGGGCCCTCTTCCACGCTCTGTACGCGCCTCAGCCCCCAGGCAGGCGTGACGCCCTGTGGATGTACAGACGGACCAAGTGCAGCAGAGTCTGCAGCAAGTCTCCTTCACGACTTTCCCCCTCTGTCACGGAGACCACAAATGCACGAACCCGCTCCGTGTGCCGCCAGCACCCAGGCCAGCCGGCCCAGCTGCTCCTTCGCCACACAACTGGGAAGCAAGCCCCAGACGATGGGGCACTTCTTGACAAATTCTGTATGTGGCTCTACATGACACTAATTCCTTTCTTAAACAAAACCACTGTAACAGCTGAAAACAGGAAAGCTCCTGAATGAGAAACCGAGGCAGCGTTCCACTGTCACAAACACACAAGTCGCGCTCCGCCTCACCCCCACCTAACTGGCCTGCCCGGGAGACACACAGCCCCTTTGTGGGAGGGCGACCGGCCACGGTGCCTCCAGGAGCCTGCATGGCCCACACTCCCCTTCTTCTCCGGTGGAGGAGGCCTGTCGCCAGTCCTGCAGGGCCGCTCGTCCTCAGCCAAACGGCAACCCTGCAGCGCAGCCTCCTGTGCTCCTTTCCCCACCCCGGATCTCCTGGTGAGTGCTTATGGGACCAAAGGCCTGATCAGTTTTCAGGTTCGGTTATTGAGCAAGACAGTTTCACAGATTTTTCAAAGATGTAGTCTTCTGTCCACCATCTCTCCCATTTCAGCCCCCTCACAGGTCTGTCAAGTCCAGGGGAGCAAGGACACGAGTTCTGGCTCATCAATGGAACACAGCTAATTTCCTAATTCTCCATGAATGGAGGAATGCCACCAGAAGTACATGGCCATACTAACGAAATATAACAGCCCATCCTCCTATTCCTGTCTAGACGGTCTGATGTTCAAATGTCCCCTGAGAGGCAGAACAATGAGTTCCCAGAGCACAGAAGCAGAGGTCAGGCCCTGCAGGAGGTCCAGCACTTATAGCCTGTGACTCCGGGTCAGTACTTAACATCTCTGGGATTCAGCTTCCTGCTGTGAGGATTCAGTGAGAGGAGGGAACAAAGATTTGCTGCTCTAAGACACAGGGGAGCCACTCTGCACAGATGGCACCGACCTCCAGTCTTTGGGGGGCGCAGACAGAGGCCCTTATTCCTTCTTTTCTTTTTCTGCTGTGCGCCCTGGGGGATCTTGGTTCCCCAGGGAAGGACTGGACCCAGGCCCTCAGCAGGGCAACCGGGCAGTCCTAACCACCACACCACCAGGGAATTTCCAGGAAGCTCTTATTTCTAACACATACTTTAATTGTGAAAACCCAGGAATTCAATTTTTATTAAATAAAAATCTTTAGGGGACTTCCCCGGTGGTCTAGTGGCTAAGACTCCAAGCTCCCAATGCAGGGGGCCTGGGTTTGATCCCTGGTCAGGGAACTAGATTCCATATGCCACAACTTAAAAAAAAATTCCCCCCTGGCACAACTAAGATCCAGCACACACACA
>NW_011481948.1:2907-6678 GCF_000754665.1 Bison bison bison | reverse complement strand
GGGTCTGGGAAGGCCATCGTCCTTGAGCACTGGCTTACCAGCTTCCTCCCTGGCCTGTCTCACCTGCCCTGGGCCTCCACCTTTGCCACCTCACACCAGGGCAAGCACAGTCACACCACTGCCCTCGATCCACACCACTTCTCACGCACTGGCCAGCACACAGGGGCTGAGAGTCTTCATACAGTCATTGAAGGACTGACATTCACTCAGGTACTGTTCTAGGCACTGGGAACTTGACAGTAGTTAAAGCCAAAAGGAGAAAAATCTCCACTGTTATAGACCTCTTGATGCAGTCTGGCACATAGACAAATAAGGAAAACACCCGGAATGTCAGAGGATACAAGCTAGGCAAAAGAAGTGGAGGCAGACGGGTAGGGCCAGACAGCAAAAGGATATCATAAATCAGGGGTCAAGGGTGGTGCCTGAGAAGGGAAGTTTAAGCAAAGACTTAAAGGCAGGTAAAGAGCCAGCCAGGCAGGTGTCTGAGTAGAAGGAACTGCAGATGCAGGGGCCAGGGGCCAAGTGTGGCTGCAGTGCCTGACACAGGCCAGAGGCGAGCGCAGCCGAGACAGAGGCCGGGCGGGCCGGGAAGGGGCCGGCCAAGCACCAGAGCTCAAGACACACTCCTGAGGGCTCCCAAGGCAGGCAGGGGTCTGGGGCCACTTTCTAGGAGTGAGGTGCACGATGAGAGCTGAACGAGAAGGAATGCATAGGAAAGCCAGTGGTGCCCACATAGGCACTGGAGTGAGTCTGTGTGTGTGTGTGAGGGTCACAGGGGAAAGCGGAGGTAAAACTGACCGAGTAGAGGCCCAAGGAAAAGCTCAGCCACAACAGAGGGCTGAAAAGACCAGGTGAGATCAAGCTAAGGAGTGCAGTGAGGGAACTCCCACTGCCATCCAGCAGTTAGGACTGCAAACTTGCACCGCGGAGGACCCAGGTTCAATTCCCGGTTGGGGAACTGAGACCCCACAAGTTGCACAGCACAGCCAAAAAAAAAAAGTGCAGTGAAAGGCAGAAAGAGCAGTGAGAGATTGGTCTTGAACCCCAAAGGGCCCTGAGATCCCTGAAAAGTGGGCTCTCACAGGACCACAAGCGCATTTCAGAAAGACAGGCAGAGCACGGAGAGATGACTGAGGGGAGGAAAGCTGGAGTCAGAAACACTCTTCCTGACCTGTCAGCCTCCGTAACACAACAGCAAACACAAGTGAAAAATTAATTACAATGTGAAACACTACTGATAGAAACATACCCTTAACAGCATAACAAACTTATTTCATACCATTGATTCTTTCTGTGACAACCCAGTTAACTTAAAAATTGAGCTCCCAACTCCAACTCCTTCCAGGAAGACAAAACATTCTTCTCTCCACATCCACCAGGGAAGTTTCACCACTAGGGCTGTTGAGCACCAGGCTGGCACTCAGCTCAACCACCACTTAGCCATTTCCATCCTTGTATACCTTGTTGAAAGTATTAAGTATAACAGATATTAAGGCGCTCTGAAAAATTCATCTTTGGCCCTTTGCTTTCTGGAAGACAGACTCAAGAACAATACTAATTTGAGATATCTTGAATTTTTTAACTGGCAAAGCAAATCTCATCAAATCAATCAGCTCCTTCAAACACTATACTGTAACCAACAGAAAAGTGCAAAATGCTGACCAATCGCTGGGGTAACTCATTTGAGTCTTTTTCTCCCCAAAGTGCTTACCCTAAATAACAATTCCTAAAAACAAAATTAACAAATCACATAAAGACAGTTTGCAAAGTATAAACATAATCCTCTGGAACTTCCATGTCACCTCCTGCTTCTGTATATATTTTTACTTTCCCCAGGGACAGGGAGAGAGGTACGGTAGAAACGTCACTGCTTGATTCATCCTGGTGGTACATACAGGTCTGTTCTGTTACTTGTTGTACTTATATGCTTGCAATATTTCACAGTTAATTTTTATTTAACATTTGAGTTAGCTACAAAGACAAAAGGAAAAGAAAGGAAACAGGCCTTCCTGGCAAACAGTGTCTTGGCTCCCTGATTAAAGCAGGGAGACCTTAAGCCAGCCCCTTACTTTCCATATTCAGTTACTTCCAGAAGGGCCCTTTCTGCTTCACCAGGACTTAAAAAAAGAGAAGCAAACAGGCCACACGCTGGCATTAAAATGGGTTGTTTGTCCCAAGTCATAAGCCCATTTACTCAGCACTCACTGAGTGCCTGCCATAGGAAGGCATGAGCAGAGGCCAGATCACCCGAGACTGTAAGAATCCTACCTCCAAGAGCTCATCCAAAAGGGAAAAAGGTCACATAAGGCCACTGAAGGGCTGAGTCCTCTGTGTTCAAAATGGGAGGACAGGGCTTCCCAGTGGTTAGGAACCTACCTGCCAGTGCAGGGGATACAGGTCTGATCCCTGGTCCGGGAAGACTCCACATGCCTCGGAGAAATTACGTGACAAACTACGAAAGCCTGAGCACGCACAGCCCATACTCCGCAAAGAGAGTAGCCCCTGCAAGCCACAACTAGAGACAGCCCGTGCAAGTGCAAGGAAGACTCAGCACAGCCAAAAATAAAATTCAAATAATAAAAAAAACTTTAAGGAAAAGACAAGCAGTGGTCCACACACAACACCAGTCCATGCAGAGGCCTGGATCAAGACAGGTCACCACATATTTGAGGAACAAGGACCCAATTACTGCAGCCAGGCAAGGAGTGAAGCTTAGAAGACTAAGAGGCTTATCCAAAATTGCATACATTCTATAGCCAAGCATTATATCCAAACAAAAAACAAAAATCAACCAACCAAAAACCATATACCAGAATATGTAAGTAAAAAGCTTAATAACTTCAACTCCCACTGATTAAATGTTTACTTAGAATTGTTTAATGAGAAAGGCTATTTGTCTAGATTAAAAATGGCAGGAGAAAATAAATTTGGAACTTTAGCTTCACCTGAGCACATGCTTGTGTGTGCTCAAGGACAACCCCAATCTCATATAGCAACATTTTATTAGTGTTTTCTATCCCCTCACCAGCACTTCTTAGTAAATATAACTTCACCTACTTTTACCTGTTTTAAACTGAAGCGTCAAGCCATAAAAAAGGAAGTAACTAGTTAGTTTACATTATGCCATATGAGTAAGCCTTTTAAAACTGGACTACTTGTAGGGGCTTCCCTGGTGGCTCAGTGGTACAGAATTTGCCTGCCAAAGCAGGAGACATGGGTTCCATCCCTGGTCTTGGAAGATCCCACGTGCTGCAGAGCAACTAAGCCCGTGCGCCACAACGAGTGACCCTCGGACTTGTGCTGCACAAGCGAGGCCACTTCAAGAAGCCCACGCACCGCAACTAGAGAGTAGCCCCCACTGTCCACAACCAGAGAAGGGCCTGAGCAGCAGCAAGGACCCAGCATGCCCAAAAGTAAATTTTTTTTTTTAATTGGACTACTTGCAGGAGGAGAGGTCATTTGAATAGGTGGCAGGCTTGACCCACTCTTCCCTAAGTCACAAGATCTCTAATTCCTAACGTGTAAGTCTCGCAATTCCGACTTATTCCTCATTTGAGTCCTCACATTTAAGCAGGTACTATTTAAACAGCCCTGTTTAAATCGGTGGAATAAAACCCATAAACGTAGTAGTCATATATGGTAGCCTGTTTAACTCACTGTTTTGTTCTGTTTTGTCTCCATAAATTTCAAATTATGTTAGTTTAGACATAATATATATCACAAATGTGCACACAGAATAATAAACTGCCCTTTTTTTTTTTTTTTGTAATT
>NW_011481948.1:0-204 GCF_000754665.1 Bison bison bison | reverse complement strand
GCGGAGGTCAGGCTCCAGCCGGCCCCGCCGGCGAATCCCAGCCGGAACTCGCAGGGGAGCTTTGTGGAGGGGGCTCCCAGTGCAGAGGTCCTCGCCGTGCCTGCGCTCCTGGATCCCACATTACAAACTGGGCATAGATGGTCACAAACGACAGGGAGGCTGGCGCGGTGGAGAGGAGGCGGGTGGCTCCTTCTGCAGAATATC
>NW_011481947.1:18391-19128 GCF_000754665.1 Bison bison bison | reverse complement strand
TTAAATAACTAGGATGACATGTCTCAGTAGTTTTTCTCTAAAGTAAGAGAATAATTTTTAAATAGCCTGAATAACTCAAACAGCTCCAAATAGCACAAACAGCCTAAATAGCCTACAGTCCTAATAACCAGTTTGAATGGAACTGGTCCTGGAGACAAGTTGAAGGCCTTTCAGAGCAGTTGCTATACAAAAGTCTCTATCCTAAAGGAATGGGCTAAAACCTGAACAAGCACTGTTTCAGTGAACCAGCCCCTGTTCCTGAAAGAATGGGCTGAAGACTAGACAGTTTCAGCTAGAAAAGTCTTATTAAAAATATCAGGTCAAAGTAAGAAACAAGTACCCACATACAGAATAAGGCCTTAAGTAGAAAAGACAAATTCTTTTTTAAAATATCCTCAATAAACTTGGAGAGCTTTAAAGTGCAAAGAGGATAAATGCAGATTCAGGAGTAAAATTTACCTTTAATTTTCAGGATCAGTGACAAAAGCAGTGAGCAACAATGGGCTTAGTGGGTACCACACCTATTTACTCACCAGCCTTGGAGTCATCAAGGCTTTTCTCTGGACCCCTGTTTGAGCCAACAAAATGTTGACCTGAAACAAATAGAATGCCAAGTATCTCTCTAGCAAAAATGGGCTTATCCAAGATCTACAATGAACTGAAATTTAGGTTCTGCAACCATGGCTAGCTATATGCAAATCCTCATGAAGCAGGGAGAAGAGAACTCTACTATCAAT
>NW_011481947.1:13424-14794 GCF_000754665.1 Bison bison bison | reverse complement strand
ATTGGGAGTCAGTGGCTCACTTGCTAGTCAGGAATTGCTCAGAGACTCTCATGCAGGGTTTCTGGAATTTCTTCTTATTTACTTTTCAATTTCTAAATCTTTTGGTGAATCTTACACTACAAAAAACATATGTAATATGTGGCCCAAAATATAAAGCCATCTAGTTTTAAAGGTTGCATACATTTTCATTGTTTCCCCTTGCTTTACCCACACATGATTTGGAAAATCATTCTTCAAGCCACATCATTATTAAAGGTGAAACCCATGCTTTTGCAAGGTCAAAATTACAATCTAACAAAAACAATAAAAATTGAGCAAGGGTAAATTTGCAACAAGAAGAGGCAAAGAAAACACTTTTTGCTCTGACATTTAAACAACATAACTCACTGTAACTTTCTCAAAATTTATGTGAAAGATATTTTCAAATTGTTTTTAAATTGATTATACTGATATCTGGTGCTGAATTTAGAAGCAATGACTACATCAATTTCACACAAACTGAGCTTTCAAATTTTATTATAATTATTTATTTTAATGGCCAAGGGCTTATACTTAATGGCCTCTGAAGTAGTACCTTTTAATTTCATATTATGTGCACTACCATTCTTTACTTATCACCTTGGCTCAACCAATACAAAATAGCGTTTTTCTGAAATCAAGGACAAAACACAAGTGCTTGAGGGTGAATGAATCTGAAAGACCATTGTTTGATTTGGTCCTGTTTTATTTTTATTTCTTTTGAACTTCGTAGATAGCTCATGCAACTTGGAGAAAAAACATTTCTTCTCTCCAGTAAGGTTATTCTTTGCTATGAGCACTAAAAGATAGCTTTAAGCCATCCACAATTATGACCTTCACTAGAAAAATGTAGGTTAATAAGGCTTCAACAAATTATGGTCTTTTTGGTCGATTTGCCTAGTGAACTGTTAATTGTAAAACTGAAAGACATTATGTTCAGCTTTCTCTATCACATCTTTTGTGTTTTAACAGTGACACTTCATTGAGTGCAATTAACAAAGCCTACGAGATTTATTAACACCCTTCTTCATGGCCAATGATCCATTCCACTTAAGACATAACACTGTAAAATGCACATTATCTCCTTTTGGCACTTACAATAATGCTTCATGAACTAGGAAGGCATATGTTAGAGCAGATAAAATAGCATTATTAGCTGACAAATTTTACAATTTATTAGACAGTTAATTTATCAGCTTAAAAGACACTTAAAACAGCTGTGCATTTAATGTCTTTTTAATGTATCCAGTAAAACTTGCATAATTGCCTATAGTGCAATTTATTTTTAGCTATGTTGCAAAATGCCTGCATTTACTGTTTACATCTTTTTTAATTTTTCCTGCAAGGCTCAT
>NW_011481947.1:9132-9996 GCF_000754665.1 Bison bison bison | reverse complement strand
TTGATTCATGGACCTAACATTCCAGGTTCCTATGCAATATTGCTCTTTACAACATTGGACCTTGCTTCTATCAGCAGTCACATCCACAACTGGGTATTGGCTTTGCTTTGGCTCCATCCCTTCATTCTTTTAGAGTTATTTCTCCACTGATCTCCAGCAGCATATCGGGCACTTACTGACCTAGGGAGTTCCTCTTTCTGTATCCTATCATTTTGCCTTTTCATACTGTTCATGCGGTTCTCAAGGCAACAATACTGAAGTGGTTTGCCATTCCTTTCTCCAGTGGACCACATTCTGTCAGACGTCTCTACCATGACCCGTCTATCTTGGGTGGCCCCACACAGCATGGCTTAGTTTCACTGAGTTAGACAAGGCTGTGGTCCATGTGATCAGATTGGCAAGTTTTCTGTGAGTCTGCTTTCAGTGTGTCTGCCCTCTGATGCCCTGTCGCAACACCTACTGTCTTACTTTGGTTTCTGTTACCTTGGACATGGGGTATCTCTTCACAGCTGCTCCAGCAAAGCACAGCCGCTGCTCCTTACCTTGGACGAGGTCGTCCCTCCTTACCTTGAACGTGAAATAGCTCCTCTTGGCCATTCTGCACCCGCGCAGCTGGTGCTCTTTGGATGTGTGGTTGCTCCTCTTGGCCACCGCCACTGACCTCAGATGTAGGGTAGCTCCGCTCAGCTGCCTCCTCTCAGCTGCCGCCTGTGACCTCGGACATGGGATCAGACCCTATGACTAACAAAAAACCTTTTGTAAAATGAGTGCTTCATGGTGTTGAACTTTCTCTTCACCAAAACCTTATATATTGACTTTCCCCCACTGCTGCTTTGGAGAAGAGAAAGTACAACACCAAGATCG
>NW_011481947.1:4447-5218 GCF_000754665.1 Bison bison bison | reverse complement strand
AAGCTATGATAAATATAGACAGTGTATTAAAAAACAGAGGCATCACTTTGCTGACAAAAGTCCATATAGTCAAACCTGTGGTTTTTCCAGTAGTCATGTACAGATGTGAGAGTTGGACCATAAAGTGAACTGAACACTGAAGAATTGATTCTTTTTAACTGTGGTGCTGGGAAAGACTCTTGAGAGTCCCTTGAACTTCAAGGAGATCAAACGAGTCAATCCTAATTGAAATAATCCTTCAATATTCATTGGAAGGACTGATGCTGAAGCTACAGTTCCAATATTTTGGCCACCTAATGCAAAGAGCTGTCTCACTGGTAAAGACTCATACTAGGAAAGATTTATGGCAAGAGGAGAAGGGGACGACAGAAGATGATATGGTGGGATGGCATCACAGACTCAATGGACATGATTTTGAGTAAACTCTGGGAGATAGTGAAGAACAGTGAAGCCTGGCGTGCTGCAGTCCATGGGGTCACAAAGAGTCAGAATTTAGTGAATGAACAACAATCAGTCTTTTAAACTCTTTTTAGAGCTTGAAATTACATCCAAAAGAGAGAGAAACGTGTCAGCATACATGCACACCCACACACCATTAAAATAATTTTTACAACTATAAACTTGTACGGATGAAGAAAAGTACTTCTTCCATGCATTGGCCAAGATGTTAGGTATTAGGTTTAATGGGAACCAGACTTTACATTTAATTCTTAAATATTCATTATCGTAGCCAATATAAATTAATCAGTTAGACAGGAATGAGAAATTTCA
>NW_011481947.1:0-204 GCF_000754665.1 Bison bison bison | reverse complement strand
ATCTCATCCTCTGTCATATGTGTATATATCACTAGTTTGTTTCCTCCTGCTGCTTAAGAGAGATAAAAATGTCTGACACTTGTAGCCTATTTTCTCCGTTTGGAGACCCTGGCCTTCTTGCTTGTTACCCTCTCAAGGGGATGACAGAGGGTGAGATTGTTGGATAGCATCACTGACTCAGTGAAGAAGAATTTGAGCAATCTC
>NW_011481946.1:18291-19691 GCF_000754665.1 Bison bison bison | reverse complement strand
GAGATAGCAACCCAAACTGTGGAGAGAAAAAAAAAGAAAAGAAAAGAAAGCAAGAGAGAGAGAGAACTTTCCCATGAAAAGATATAACCTAAGGCACTGCCGGGCCTGCTCACAGAACAAAGGACTGAGCGAATACCAGAGGAAAGCTAGCCAGCTGCGGACTGGCCCATCCCCTCCCTGAGGCAGGGGGGCAACAGCCAGAGCCAGTGAGGGGCAATCTCGGCTCCAGAGACAGCACCCTCTACCAAACTGCGAGCAGGCTCCCAGTTGCTAACTACATCTTCCTGGGATCCTAGATGGCTGACATCTGCCAGGAGGGTCGCAGCCAGAGGTCAGCTCCCCAGATGAGACACATAGCACACCTGAGACAGCGCTCCCACTGCACACCCAGGAAACTGAGTAGTGGGACTGGAGAGGTGATAAGACACACCACCCAGCTGGGAGAATGTGCTCATCAAGCACCTGCTCACCTGAGATGCTTGGACCTGGGAAGGACACCAAACCCAGGCCCAAGTTTGTGCCTTTGTGGAGTACCCGAGAACCTGAACCTGAGCAGCTCAGACCTGGGAAGTGCATGCAATCCAGGGCCTGCTTTAGACAGTTCCCCCTGCAGAGCAACCTGGAGCTTGAGAAGTGTAGACTGAGAAGGCACACATGCCGTGAGTGGAGGCAAACCCAGTGTGGCCCAGATACTGCAAGCACTCCCCACATACACCAGTGATATTTGTTTATAGTATTCCTCCCTCTCCACAGCACAACTGAACAAGTGAGCCTAAATAAGTGACCACTTCCTCCCCCTTGTATCAGGGCGGAAATTAGACACTGAAGAGACTTTCAAACAGAATAAGCCAAAATAAACAGAGGGAACTGCTTGGGAAGTGACAGGTGAAACAGATTAAAACACTGTAGTTAGCACCAACTACATTGGAAGGGGCCTATAGACCTCGAGAAAGTATAAGCTGGAACAAGGAATTATCTGTAACTGAGCTGACCTCACACTGCCCACAACAGCTCCAGAGAAATTCCTATATATATTTTATTATTATAATTTTAAAAAAATTAACTTTTAAAAAATTTTAAGCCCTTTATTACTCCTTTAATTTTCATTTTTATAACCTAATATTACCTTGCAAAAAAAAGACCCTATTTTTAAAGCAAATTTCATATATATTTTTTATAAATTTTGTGATTTTGCTTTTTTTAATACTGTATTTTTGAGACTCTAACCTCTACTCCAGATTTTTAATCTTTGCTTTTTGGTATTTGTTATCAATTTTGTACCTTTTAGAATACAATCTTCAGTACCAATTTTACTTAGGAGGTGATTACTGGCTTGATTGCCCTCTCTCCCTTTTGGCTCTCCTTTTTTTTTTTTTCCTAGGTCACCTCTATCTCCTCCC
>NW_011481946.1:13593-14976 GCF_000754665.1 Bison bison bison | reverse complement strand
CTACACAGAAAACCCTAAAGACTCCACCAGAAAATTACTTGAACTAATCAATGAATATAGTAAAGTTGCAGGGTATAAAATCAACACACAGAACTCCCTTGCATTCCTATACACTAACTATAAGAAAACGGCAAGAGAAATTAGGGAAATAATTCCATTCACCATTGCAATGAAAAGAATAAAACACTTAGGAATAAATCTGCCTAAAGAAATAAAAGACCTGTACATAGAAAAGTATGAAGCACTGATGAAAGAAATCAAAGAGGACACTAATAGGTGGAGAAATACACCATGTTCATGGATCGGAAGATTCAGTAAAGTGAAAATGAGTATACTACTCAAAGCAATCTATAGATTCAATGCAATGCCTATCAAGCTACCAACAGTATTTTTTGGAGAACTAGAACAAATAATTTCAGAATTTGTGTAGAAATACAAAATACCTCCAACAGCCAAAGCAATCTTGAGAAAGAAGAATGGAACTGGAGGAATCCACCTGCCTGATTTCAGGCTCTACTACAAAGCCACAATCATCAAGACAGTACGGTACTGGCACAAAGACAGAAATATATACCAATGGAACAAAATAAAAATCCCAGAGATAAATCCACGCACCTATGGACACCTTGTCTTTGACAAAGGAGGCAAGAAAATACAATGGGGAAAAGACAATGAAACTCTTTAATAAGTGGTGCTGGGAAACCTGGTAAACCACCTCTAAAAGAATTAAACAAATACTTTTTAATACCATACACAAAAATAAACTCAACATGGATTAAAGATCCAAATGTAATACTGGAAACTATAAAACCCCTAGAGGAAAACATATGCAAAACACTCTCCAACAAAAATCACAACAGGATCCTCTATGACCCACTTTCCAGAGTAATGGAAAATAAAAGCAAAAATAAACAAATTGGCCCTAATTAAACTTAAAAGCTTTTGCACAAAGAAGGAAACTATAAGCAAGATGAAAAGACAGCCTTCAGAATGGGAGAAAATAATAGGAAACAAAGAAACTGACAAATAATTAATCTCAAAAATATACACGCAACTCCTGCAGCTCAACTCCAGAAAAATAAACGACCCAATCAAAAAACGGGCCAAAGAACTAAACAAACATTTATCCAAAGAAGACATACAGGTGGCTAACAAACAGATTAAAAAACACTCAACATCAGTCATTACCAGAGAAACGCAAATCAAAAGCACAATGAGGTACCATGTCACACCTGTCAGAATGGCTGCTATCCAAAAATCTACAAACAATAAATGCTGGAGAGGGCATGGAGAAAAGGGAACCCTCTTACACTGTTGGTGGGAATGCAAACTAGTACAGCCACTATGGAGAACAGTGTGGAGATTCCTTTAAAAACTGGAATT
>NW_011481946.1:8870-10238 GCF_000754665.1 Bison bison bison | reverse complement strand
ATATGTGAAGTAGATCGCCAGTCCAGGTTCAATGCATGAGACAGGGTGCTCAGGGCTGGTGCACTGGGACAACGCTGAGAGATGGGATGGGGAGGGAAAAGGGAAGGAGGTTCAGGATGGGGAACACATGTACACCCATGGCTAATTCAGTTCACTGTATGGCAAAAACCACTACAATATTGTAAGGTAATTAGCCTCTAATTAAAATAAATAAATTGATATACAAAAAAACATATGGATTAATAGAAACAGCAGAGGCTTAGTAGTTAGACAAATAAGGGCTCAGATTTGCTATATGAACTATTAGGGCTTTTTGTATTTGTTTTTGTTGTTATTGTTTTTAACTTGAACAAGAGATTTATCCACTTTAAATATGTCTGTCTAAAATAACAACAACAGTTTTACCTTTCAGGATTATAATTAAGACTATATGTATTGTGATATAAAAGGAGTAAAAGTGGAAATGGGGTAAACAAAAATAATTTTAAAATACAAGTAGAGGCTGAATGAGAGACATTTAAGAATTCATTATGAAAGCAGTTTAGAAGCATTCACTATTTCAAGCGTGAGGGTGTTTTGATGAGATGTTTCAGAAATGTAAGAACAGTAACACTGTGGATTTGAATTGATATGGGGAAGAAATTAGTTACAGAGAGGACAATGAGAAGGATATTGATATGGTTTATTAGCATCCCAACTGAACATATGTTGATTGGGCCACTGGGCATGATAAACTCCCTATCTTGGGTCAGAGAGGCAAGGTTGTCTTGCCGTGATATTTCATAGTCAAACTTACAAGATTCTAGAGAAGGGAGTAAAACAAGATTATGGATTAAGGAGCCTACTGAAAATGAGAGAGAGGTTAGATCTTTATGGAAATATAGTACCTGGTTCGTATTTTGAACAGACCAACTGACTTTGGGACATCAAGATTAATTGTAGATTTCCCGCCAGAGTAGAAGAGGTTTCTGATACTTAAAGTATAGCCATATGCATATAGTAAACAAAACTTAAAGTGAAATATATTGCTTTGGGTCTGTGAGCTCTGGTTCAAGCTCCAAGTTAATGTGTGTGATCCCAGAAAAATCAGATCAGGAAATATGTATTATCAAGTGTCTAAAGCCTCGTTACATCACATATAAGAGTAGAAATAATGTAGCCTTCTTACCTTTATATAACTATTTCATGGGTCAAATGATACAATCAAAGAAAGTTGTGAGACTGTGGAAGTAACATAAGCATCATGGTAGCATAAGATGTTCCTCTTTTCTATGTGTGCTTCTCAACACAGAATTAGACATTCATGCACTAACAAAAGCCCCTTTTGGGGAGCTATGGGATCCCAGACAATATGCCAAGGAATCCAAG
>NW_011481946.1:4232-5274 GCF_000754665.1 Bison bison bison | reverse complement strand
ACGACAGAGGATGAGATAGCTGGATGGCATCACTCACTCTATGGACGTGAGCCTGAGTGAACTCCGGGAGTTGGTGATGGACAGGGAGGCCTGGGGTGCTGCAATTCATGGGGTCGCAAAGAGTCGGACATGACTGAGTGACTGAATTGAACTGAAATGATGGTTTCCTTTGCTGTGAAAAAGCTTTTAAGTTTCATTGGGTCCAATTTGTTTATTTTTTTATTTCCATTACTCTAAGAGGTGGGGCATAGAGGATCTTGCTTTGATGTATCTTATTGAGTGTTCTGCCGATATTTTACCCTAAGAGTTGTATAGTTTCTGTCTTATATCTAGGTCTTTAATCCATTTTGAGTTTATCTTTGTGTATGGTGTTAGGAAGTTTTCAAATTTCATTATTTTACATGAAGGTGTCCAGTTTTCCCAGAACCCCTTATTAAATAGGCTGTCTTTGCCTCATTGTATATTCTTGCCTCCTTTGTCAAAAATACAGTTCCCATAGGTTCGTGGGTTTATATCTGGACTTCTTATCTTGGTTCATTGGCCTATATTTCTGTTTTTGTGCCAGTACCATACTGTCTTGATGACTACAGCTTTCTAGTATAAACTGAAAGCAGGAAGGTTGATTCCTCCAGCTCCATTCTTCTTTTTCAAGACTGCTTTGGCTATTCGTGGTCTTTTGTGCTTCTATATGAATTGTGAAATTTTTGTTCTAGTTCTGTGAAAAAATGTCATTGGTAATTTGATAGGGATCACATTGAATGTATAGATTACATTTGGTGGTATAGCAATTTTCACAATATTGATTCTTCTTACCCAGGAACATGGAATATCTCTCCATCTGTTTATGTCATCTTTTATTTCTTTCATTAGTGTCTTATAATTTTCTGTGTACAGTTATTTTTTCTAAGTAGGGAAGTTTATTCTTAGATATTTTATTCTTTTTGTTGCAAAGGTGAATGGGATTGATTCCTTAATTTCTCTTTCTAATTTTTCATTGTTAGTATATAGAAATGTAAGTGATTTGTGTGTATTGATTTTGTAT
>NW_011481946.1:0-210 GCF_000754665.1 Bison bison bison | reverse complement strand
TGTGGGAGCTCTCAATGTCCTTTTATACATTCCATAGACACAGAGTCTGCCTAGTTGATCATGTGGATTTAATCTGCAGCTTGTGCAGCTAGTGGAAAAGTTTTGGGTCTTCTCCCTTTACCACACTGCTCCTGGGTTTCAATTGTGGTATTATTTCCATCTCTGCATGTGGGTGGTCCACTGGGGTTTACTCCTGAGACTGTCCTGGAG
>NW_011481945.1:13882-14426 GCF_000754665.1 Bison bison bison | reverse complement strand
AGATGGTTGGATGGCATAACTGATTCAATGGACCTGAGTTTGAGTAAACTCCAGGAGTTGGTGATGGACAGAGAGGCCTGGCATGCTGCAATCCATGGAGTCACAGAGTCAGACACGACTGAGTGACTGAACTGAACTGAACTGAACTGAAGAATCATTTTAGGTCATAGGATCAAATGGCTGGGCAGTTAGCTACCTTAGAGACAATTTGCTCCTACTCTTTCATTTTGCCAACAAGGAAACTGAGACTCAGGGAAGATAATTGACTTGCCCAAAATTATACAGAAATGAGTCACCCTGAACTAGAACCCAAGTTTCTTAACTTCCAGCCTAGTACCTTTTTCCACATCACCAACCTGGGTTTCCCTGGTGACTCAGACAATAAAGAATCTACTTGCAATGCAGGAGATCTGGGTTCGATTCCTAGGTTGGTAAGATTCCCTGGAGAAGGGAATGGCTATCCACTCCAGTATTCTTGCCTGGAGAATACCATGGCTAGAGAAACCTGGTGGGCTACAGTCCATGGGGTTGCAAAGAGTTGAAC
>NW_011481945.1:8492-10392 GCF_000754665.1 Bison bison bison | reverse complement strand
AGATTCACTTGATTCACATAGGGGAGTCATGAGATATACTTAACAACATTACTTAAAGCTAGAAAGATGTAGAAGGCCTTGGAAACCAGGCCAAGGATTTTGGACTTCACCTTTGACGGCAGTGACAAGCCTCTGGAATGTCAATGGCAAGCAAAATTTTGAGCAAGAAAGACATACTATCACAGAGTTTTAGGAAAATATATTTGGTAATGAAGGTGTACTTTCAAAGTATAGATGAAGTGAGACTCAAGATAGATTAATTGGAGATCCCTGAAATAGTGTGTCAGATGGTAAGAGCTGGATTAGGAAGTTATCAGCAGGTAGAAAGAGGAAGGAGAAATTTTAAAAGGCATGGATTTGAGAGCTATGATTGGTTGTGAAGGAAAAGAAAGGAGGAGAGAATCAAAGATTACAGTGAAGTTTAAGGCCTAGGTGGCTCAAAGAAATTACTGAGTCAAGACAGAAAGCTAGTTTTAAGGAAATTTATGAGTTCAGTATTAGGCATGTTGAATTGGAGACAATATGGGGCCATTCAAATGAAATTATCAGACATATTAGTTAATAGTGAAGATAAAGTCTGAGTCATATACATAAAATATCAGCCAATATTGAGCCTGGTCCCCATGGTAGGAGACATTGAGGGAAATGAAGAAAGTTAACATAGCTCTTCCCTCAAGAGTTTATAATTCCAGTGGTATATTAAATGCTAAAGTAAGCTATACTGTACTGTACTGGGTTAGAGAAGGGGGAAAGAATTGTAGGCCAGGACAATTATTGAAGGCTTCTTAAAAGAAGTGATACTTGCATCTGAACTAAAGAAGAGCCTGTATGACTTGTAGGATTTCTCAGCATATTTGTGAGGTTAACAATAATGATAAATATCTTATGATTTAATTTTGATAAATTAAATAATAATGATAATATCTCTTCCCAGCCAAGAAAAATGAGTCTTTCTCCATAAGCTTAGACCCAGAAGATATTGGAAAACTAAAAGAGAATGTGGCAAGGAACTTAATGAACATTGGGCACCAGTTCTGAACCACCTGATAGCATGCTTTCTATCCCTTTCCTTACCTGGTTTGCATGACCCTGTTTCAGAGAAAGCTCTTAAGGCATCACTACAGAAAAACACTTAATTCTCTTAGCTTGATATATGGGATCAGAAAAAAATATGGGTGGCCCTAAAGGGTGAAATGAGTGACTGGAAAATAAACTAAAATTTTAGCAAGCATTTAATGCTTACTCCTCAGAACACTAGGCTGGGCTGGAAGGACAAAGAGTAGAGTCATAGAACCATGACATATTCCCTGCTCTCAAAGGGGTTTATGGTCTGGTAGAGACGAACATCCCTACATAAGACAAAGCATATAGGATCAGAAGGAAGGCAAAGGCAGTTCTAAAAGTTGTGAACCAAAATCCCTATGATATGGTATGGAAGTAACCTGGTGGCTCAGAAGGTAAAGAATCTGCCTGCAATGGAAGAAATCTGGGTTGGATCCCTGGATCAGAAAGATCTCCTGGAGAAAGGCATGGCAATCCATTCCACTATTCTTGCCTAGAGAAACCCATGGACAGAGGAGCCTGGCAGGATATAGTCCATAGGATCTCACAGAGTCAGACATGACTGAAGCGACTTAGCATGCATGCATGGTGTGGAAGGGTCACTGGTGAACCCTGTTCCAGTGACAAGGTTCAGCCAGTACCAATCGGCAAGCCATGTACAATTACAATGGGCTTGGCAGTTAAAGAAAACGACTTACAAGTTGTACTCTGCATTTTGAACCCAAGTGTTTATTTCTGAATCAAGTGCAATTGGAATAAAAATGTAATGAATGTCTTCTTTTATTTTAAAACATAATTTTGGATGATGTCATGATTCAAAGCATCAGAAATAGTCTTG
>NW_011481945.1:4747-5478 GCF_000754665.1 Bison bison bison | reverse complement strand
AAAGATAAAAGCAAGTATCAAAATATTGCTTGAAAAGCATCCCCACATTTTCAAACAAAGCATTTTTCAACAAAGGCTTGAGACAATTTCCAATTATTCATATATTTTATCATCAAGAAAGATAGCTCTTATTTTCCATATTTTAGGAATAGAGAAACCAAGGCATTGCATTCTTATATAGCATATACAAGTCACTCTTAACAGAACACAAAGTGAAACTGAGGTTTCTTGGTATCTAACCTACCTTAGTCCACCAATATCACAAAAAATCCCATGAGGGCGGGGATCCTAACTCATTCCCATTTAGCATCTACCACAGAGCATGCACATAGTATAGTACCTTTTCAATAAATATTTGTTATATGGCTGAGTAAACCATTCCTGCCCAGGCTCAAAAGTACCGTTTGTTCTTCTTCATTCATTGTCTGGAGTTTCTATCAATAGAGAGCAATATAAAACTTGCCAATATCAGTGTCTTGGAAACTGAATATATAGCAATTTGGCAGGTTGCATTGTCCCACTTATGCGCTAGAAAGTAAGTTTCTTTTTAGACATCTGTTTGCTTAAAACTCTTGGGTTTTGTTAATGGTAGTATTTAAAGACAGTTGTTATTCAGTTCAGTTCAGTCGCTCAGTCAGCTCAGTGCAGCACGCCAGGCCTCCCTGTCCATCACCAACTCTCGGAGTTCACCCAAACTCATGTCCATCGAGTCGGTGATGCCATCCAGCCAT
>NW_011481945.1:3916-4647 GCF_000754665.1 Bison bison bison | reverse complement strand
GGAATCCAAGTGTGTTGTGGCTATAGTCCACCATGAGGAATTCACAAATGATAATGGGTTTAGTGAATCTGAACTAAATGATTAAACTTTTTTTGTAAACTACAATTTTGTTCTTACTTCAAATTTTAAAATATATTTCTTCCTTGTTTTCGTCAAATTTAAGTGTGTGTTTTTCACTAAGTCATCAATGAAGTCTATTGGACCTGGATCAGTAGACAGTAGCAAAAAGCTGCCAGGGTGCAGAGAGAGGAATGCATTGCTGGTGGGCTTTCAGGTGCACTGGCACAAGTGTGCATGACAAGAATTTGGCCCACACTGTGTAACACAAGCCAGCTCTCTCCCTTTTGAATCCAATAATTATGACTCAACAGTTGAGAGAACAGAACCAACAAACAGCTTGCCTGGATTAACAGTTGAAAGATGAAACTTTAAATTGTTTTTGAAAAATAAAGTCGATTAGGGAACAACTTGGGATCAAAGAGAAATAAACAAATTACATGTTTGCAATTCCACTATGATGTGTTTAAGCATAGGTCCTGGAGAGGAACAGAATGTGAAAGAAAGGAATAGAAAGAAAGAAAAGAGAAGGAGAAGGAAGGAGGGAGGGAGGGGAAAAGGAAAAGAAAAGAAAACACCATCCAAAGCTTCAACTGAAAAGGACTTAAATAAAAAAGAACATTTTGACTTGCTACTTTTCAAGACTTTTCAGTGAAAGAAATAAAGATAAAAGC
>NW_011481945.1:0-219 GCF_000754665.1 Bison bison bison | reverse complement strand
CCTGGAGAACACCCACTATGAAGGAACAACTTAATCTCTAAACTTCCCACCACCCTTGGTCCTCTCACCTGTGTCTGGGATTCAATCCCTCAGGGAGCCTTAGGCAAACTCCTCCATCTCTGTAGCCAGTGCTCCTCCTTCATGCTTTGCCACAAGAGTTCATGTGTGTGTGTGTGTGTGTGTGTTAGTTGCTCAGTTGTGCTTGACTTTTTGTGACCC
>NW_011481944.1:18452-19998 GCF_000754665.1 Bison bison bison | reverse complement strand
AAGTGATATAATAGACCAGTTAGACCTAATTGATATCTATAGTACATGTCACACCAAAACAATGAACTTCACCTTTTTCTCAAGCACACATGGAACCTTCTCCAGGATAGATCACATCCTGGGCCATAAATCTAGCCTTGGTTAATTCAAAAAAATTGAAATCATTCCATGCATCTTTTCTGACCACAATGCAGTAAGATTAGATGTCAATTACAAGATAAAAACTATTAAAAATTCCAACATATGGAGGCTGAACAACACGCTGCTGAATAACCACAAATCACAGAGGAAATCAAAAAAGAAATTAAAATATGCATAGAAACTAATGAAAATGAAAACACAACAACCCAAAACCTGTGGGACACTGTAAAAGCAGTGGTAAGGGGAAGGTTCATAGCAATACAGGCTTACCTCAAGAAACAAGAAAAAAGTCAAATAAATAACCTTACTCTATACCTAAAGCAACTAGAAAAGGAAGAAATGAAGAACCCCAGGGTTAGTAGAAGGAAAGAAATCTTTAAAATTAGGGCAGAAATAAATGCAAAAGAAAGAGACCATAGCAAAAATCAACAAAGCCAAAAGCTGGTTCTTTGAGAAGATAAATAAAATTGACACACCATTAGCCACACTCATCAAGAAACCAAGGGGGAAAAATCAAATCAACAAAATTAGAAATGAAAATGGAGAGATCACAACAGACAACACAGAAATACAAAGGATCATAAGAGACTTTTATCAGCAACTATACGCAAATAAAATGGACAACTTGGAAGAAATGGACAAATTCTTAGAAAAGTACAACTTTCCAAAACTGAATCAGGAAGAAATAGAAAATCTTTACAGACCCATCCCAAACATGGAAATTTAAACTGTAATCAGAAATCTTCCAACAAGCAAAAGCCCAAGACCAGACGGCTTCACACCTGGATTCTACCAAAAATTTAGAGAAGAGCTACCACCTATCCTATTCAAACTCTTCCAGAAAATTGCAGAGGAAAGTAAACTTCCAAACTCATTCTATGAGGCCACCATCACCCTAATACCAAAACCTAACAAAGATGCCACAAAAAAATAAAACTACAGGCCAATATCACTGATGAACATAGATGCAAAAATCCTTAACAAGAGTCGAGCAAAGAGGACCCAACGATATGTTAAAAAGATCATATATCATGACCAAGTGGGCTTTATCCAAGGGATGCAAGGATTCTTCAATATTCACAAATCAATCAAAGTAATAAACCACATAAACAAATAGAAAACCCTCCAGGAATCAGGAATAGAAGGAACATACCTCAACATAATAAATGCTATATATGACAAACCCACAGCAAACATCCTCAATGGTGAAAAATTGAAAGCATTTCCCGTAAAGTCAGGAACAAGACAAGGGTGTCCATTCTCACCACTACTATTCAACATAGTTTTGGAAGATTTGGCCACAGCAATCAGAGCAGACAAAGAAATAAAAGGAATCCAGATTGGAAAAGAAGTAAAACTCTCACTATTTGCAGATGACATGATCCTCTACAAAGAAAACCCTAAA
>NW_011481944.1:13434-16458 GCF_000754665.1 Bison bison bison | reverse complement strand
ATTTTGATATTTGGCAAAACTAATACAATTATGTAAAGTTTAAAAATAAAATAAAATTTAAAAAATAAATAAATAAATAAGAAAAAAAAATTAAATTAAATTAAAAAAAAATGATGGAGAGGGTGTGGAGAAAGGGGAATCCTCTTACACTGTTGGTGGGAATGTGAACTAGTACAGCCACTATGGAGAACAGTGTGGAGATTCCTTAAAAAACTGGAAGTAGAACTGCCATGTGACCCAGAAATCCCGCTGCTGGGCATACACACCGAGGAAACCAGAATTGAAAGAGACACATGTACCCCAATGTTCATAGCAGCACTGTTTATAATAGCCAGGACATGGAAGCAACCTAGATGTCCATCAGCAGATGAATAGATAAGAAATCTGTGGAATACACAATGGAATATTACTCAGCCATTAAAAAGAATACATTTGAATCAGTTCTAATGAGGTAGGTGAAACTGGAGCCTATTATACAGAGTGAAGTAAGCCAGACAGGAAAACACCAATACAGTATACTAATGCATATATATGGAATTTAGAAAGATGGTAATGATGACCCTATATGTGAGACAGCAAAAGAGACACAGATGTATTGAACAGTCTTTTAGAGTCTGTGAGAGAGGGAGAGGGTGGGATGATATGGGAGAATGTCACTGAAACATGTAAATTATCACATGTGAAACGAATCGCCAGTCCAGGTTCTATGCATGATACAGGGTGCTCGGGGCTGGTGCACTGGGATGACCCAGAGGGATGGGCTAGGGAGGGAGGTGGGAGGGGGTTCAGGATGGGGAACACATGTACACCCATGGAAGATTCATGTTAATGTATGGCAAAACCAATACAGTATTGTAAAATAAAAAAATAATTAAAAAATTTAAAAGAAATAATTACTGACTTTTACTTGAATGAAAACACTCATGGATTGTCACAAGCCTTTGTAATATACAGAATTCTGAAAGAGCAATTTTGACCACTTTGTCCTGTTTCTGTTGCTTTTGTGGAGGAGTAGGTTTGAGGAGGCCATTACTCTGCTATTCAAAAGTTGATCTACTTCTGATACAATGTTTTAGAGATTCATTTAAGTTTTATTAGTACTTTGTTCAGTTTTTATTTCTATGTAGTGTCCCATTATGTGGATATATCACAATTTGTTTATCTAAGTATCTGCCTCTATAAGTTTGAATTTCTTTGTGGGTGTATGCCTTCTTATACTCTTGGATAAAATCCTAATACTTACTGAGACATAGTTTTATAGGAAAACTAAGACATTATAAGGCATTTCAGAATAAAAAACTAGTTTTCCAAAGTAGTTGAATCATTTTAAACTTCTTCACATGATATATTATGAGAGTTACAGTGGATTCACATTGTCTTTATAAGACAATGGATATAATTTCTATCCAATGTTGTGTTAGTTTCTACTGTACATCAAAATGAGTCAGCCTTACATATAAGTGTATCCCCTCCCTTTTGGACTTCCTTCTCATTAGGTCACCACAGTGCCTTAAGGAGAGCTCTCTGTGCTATACAGTGTGTTCTCATCGCATGCATGCTCAGCTACTCAACATGTCCTACTCTTCGCAACCTCATGGACCATAGCCTGCCAGACTCCTCAGTCCTTGGGATTTTCCAGGCAAGAATATTGGAGTGGATTTGCCATTTTCTCCTTCAGGGATCTTCCCAACCCAGGAATCGAACCTGCATGTTTTATGCCTTCTTCATTGGCAGGTGGGTTCTTACAATTAGCGCCACCTGGGAAGGTCTAGTTACCTATTTTATATCAACAGTGTATATACCTCAATCACACTCTCCCAATTCTTGTTATTAATGAGGATGTGAAGTGGTATCTCAAGGGAGTTACAATTTATATTTCCTTAACAATTATACATATTGAAATTCTTTTCATACGGTTTTTGGCAATTCATATATTTTTGTATATGAAATGTATTAAGATCATAGATTTAAAAAAATTGTCTGATTGCATTTTGATCAGTGAATAGTGGAGGATCTATATGCATTCTGAGTAGGAATCCTTGCCAACATTACTCAGTATGAATATTTTTCCTAGTCTGTGGCTTTCCTAGTCTTTGTGCTCCTCAAAACTCTCCCTTAGTTCACTTTTTTCTATTTCTCACTATCAGTATGTGACCTCACCTTAGCATTTATAGAGAAAATGACATTTAAAAAAAATAATTGATATTCTTTCTTCCTTACTGTAATGTAAGTACTAAACTTATCTACCATATTCCCTACTTCCATGGTATTAAAAGTGACGGCTAATGTCTCTCTGCTAAAGATTTCACACACAGTATCAATCCTGTGTATAATGCTATGTAGCAATATCAGCCTCAGAGGAGACTCTAATTCCCAAGGGATCAAGTTAATGTTACAATTTTGAGAAACAAAGGTAATTTTAATTGGCTTTTAGATTTTTTTAACACCCTAGGGACTATACTTAAGAAATACATTATAAATCATCCCCTCTTATTTTTTTCAAAATGTCATAATTTCAGTTTTACAGGTAGGTCATTTGATATACTTGTTCACCAAGTATAAGTTTTTTTTTCTTTTTTGGTGGAGATTAGTATTCACCATATGCCCAAAAAAATGCATTTAAAAGCATCCCACATTCATTTTTCTTCACAATACTTGCTTCTAACTGAGATTAGAGTCTTTTTTAATGGTGAAGATTTCATCAAGTCTAGAAATTGTAAAGGGACCAGGGAAGAAAGTGATACACAGTATTCCTAGGTTCAAATATTTGGCTTAATCATAAGCTCCAGATGTCTTCATTCTTAGTCCTGGGATCACATCAGGAAGAAGATGGCAAGTATACAGAGACAAGAAGTGCCAGAGTGACAGCTCTGCAGCCAGACAGTGCAGAGAGAGCCATCATGCTCACAATACAAAAGGATATGCATTGCCTAAAATAGGAATTCTAATGGTGATGGGTTTCTGTGTGTGTGTGTGTGTGTGTGTGTGTGTGTGTGAATTTAACCTTTTAGAATTCAAATTTTC
>NW_011481944.1:8334-11839 GCF_000754665.1 Bison bison bison | reverse complement strand
TGTTGAAAAATAGAAATTTCTTCACAGATGAATTGATCAATGAGTAAATGTAAGAGGTATGGAGTGAATGCAGAGCCTGTCATACAGAATTCTTAACTTTCTTTGTCACTTTCAGTTCTCAAGGAATAAGAATATGTTTTCCCCAAATCACACAATAGTGACTGAATTCATTCTCCTGGGACTCACAGATGACCCAGTACTACAGAAGGCCCTGTTTGGGGTGTTCCTGGTGATCTACCTAATCACAGTTGTAGGAAATCTGACCATGATTGTGCTGATCAGGACCAATCCCCACCTCCAGACTCCCATGTATTTCTTCCTCAGCCACCTCTCCTTCGTAGACCTTTGCTATTCCTCCAATGTTACTCCAAATATGCTGCACAATTTCCTCTCAGACCAGAAGACCATCTCCTATGCTGGATGCTTCACACAGTGTCTTCTCTTCATTGCCCTGGTGATCACTGAACTTTATCTCCTTGCTTCAATGGCCTTGGATCGCTATGTAGCCATTTGCAGCCCTCTACATTACAGCACCAGGATGTCCAAGGACGTTTGCATCTTTCTAGTCACAGTCCCTTATACTTGTGGTCTCCTCAATGGTCTCTCTCAGGCCCTGCTGACCTTTCACTTGTCCTTCTGTGACTCCCTTGAAATCAACCATTTCTACTGTGCTGATCCTCCTCTGATAATGTTGGCCTGCTCTGACACTTATGTCAAAAAGATGGCGATGTTTGTGGTTGCTGGTTTCACTCTCTTAAGTTCTCTCTTCATCATTCTTATGTCCTACATTTTCATCATTGCATCCATCTTGAGGATCCATTCTGCAAAAGGCAGGTACAAAGCCTTTTCTACTTGTGGTTCCCACCTGACAACAGTCACTCTATTTTATGGAACCCTCTTCTGCATGTACTTAAGGCCTCCATCTAAGAACTCTGTAGAGGAGTCCAAAATAATTGCCGTCTTTTATACATTTTTGAGCCCAATGTTGAACCCATTGATCTACAGTCTAAGGAACAAGCATGTGATCCATGCCATGAGGCATATGATTAAGGTAACTTTTTATTTCACAGAAGTACAGTTTAGGCACTTATTCATATTTAAGGTATCTGTAATAATGCAGGGGTTCCTTCAAGGAAAAGCCTGTTAGTCTATTGTCACTATTAGTTTATCTTCATGAGTTCTCACTGATATTGCATAATTTCTCCTCAAAATTTATACTTTAAAGACAAATGTTTTCAATAAGCGCATTTAGTATTTTACTAAATTTATTCACTTGGGGACAAGTATTATGTTAATATTAATTCAATCTGATGTGAACACTGCCAATCCATCTTATTTGAATCAAATGGTCTACAGAGCCATAGTGAGGCTCAAAATAGGATGATTGCTTTTTAGCTTCTTTTAAAAATTTATGAAAAAGTTTCTTCTTCAATGTGTGATGTAGAACAATCACTCCAGTGCCTGACTAGGGAAATTTGAAGTACACAGATCACCCATAGCTTTAAAATTTTTTATAAATTTTCCCCCAACCAATATTATAGATATCCTGAGAAACTTTTTACTCATTTATAAATATTGGTTGTGGTTTGCAATTTTGAAAATGAACTCTCAACACCTGTTTATGAGCTTCCAGGAATAGAGATCCAATTCAGTCATTAATATATTATAATGACAGTCTAGATATATTTTTTCATGTTTTTGTTCGAAATTATAGCAAATTTATTGAGTAAACATAGCTTAGCACTTGGCTTCTGTAGACACAAGAATGCCCTAAAATGATATACAAATGAAGAGGTGTGTAGATATCTTTCTGAAAGTGAACAGTGATGTTTTATTTATGGCAGAAATCAGCTCAACACTGTAAAGCAATTTTCTAACAATGAAAAAAAAAATACAAAAGTGGTTGCTCATTATTTTCTAGGCAATCTGTTCCAATAGTGAGAAGTGAAAGTCCCTCAGTCGTGTCCAACTCTTTGGGACCCCATACATTCCATGAAATTCTCCTGGCCAGAATACTGCAGTGTGTAGCCTTTCCCTTCTCCTGGAGATCTTCCCAAGCCAGGGATCCAAACCAGGTCTCCCACAATGCAGGCTTATTCTTCACCAGCTGGGCCACTAGGGAATCCTAAGAATACTGGAGTGGATAGTATATCCCTTCCCCAGTGGATCTTCCCGACCCAGGAATGGAACTGTGGTCTCCTGCATTGCAGTTGGATTATTTTCCAATTGAGACACAAGGGAAGCCATCTTTTGAGAAAATCAATAGCAAAGAAAGTTATATAAAAAGATACATAATTCATCCACACTGATCCTTGCATTATTAGTGAGCTATATTGTTCTATATTGAAACATATATTTAATTTTAAATGGCCTTGAATGCTTCAGTTCAGTTCAGTTCAGTTTCTCAGCCATGTCCAACTCTTGGACCCCATGGATTGCAGCATGCCAGGCCTCCTTATCCATCACTAACTCCTGGAATTCACTCAAACTCATGTCCATTGAGTCAGTGAGGCCATCCAGCCATCTCATCCTCTGTTGTCCCCTTCTCCTCCTTCCTTCAACATTTCCTAGCATCAGGGTCTTTTCAAATGAGGCAGTTCTTCTCATCAGGTAGCCAAAGCATTGGAGTTACTGCTTCAACATCAGTCCTTCCAATGAACACCCAGGACTGATTTCCTTTAGGATGTACTGGTTGGATCTCCTTATAGTTCAAGGGACTCTCAAGATCTTCTCCAACACCACAGTTCATAAGCATCAATTCTTTGGCACTCAGCTTTCTTTATAATCCAACTATCACATTCATACATAAGTATTCTAATATTGTACATTCCGATTTTAACTAAGACCACAATAATAAGTGGTCATATGAAAGGAACTGCTATATTTAATATAATGTGTTCAAATCATTTTCCAGAAAATCATCCAAATAACCTGAAGTTTTAGAAATCTGGGCTTCATTCTTAAGTCTCAGCTGATTAAGGCTAATTCTACGAAAAATATTATTTATAAATAAATAAAAAAGCAGACAGAAGTGAAGGAGTAACATTCATCAGTAGTATGTCCCAAATCAAAGGATAGCTTCTGTATTTGGTTGTTCTATTTTCTCAATAAGTTAAAACATTTACTTGTTCTTAGAATTAATATGACAAAATTGGAAGCAGTTGCCATGTATAAGTTTGAAGATTAATTTTTACTTGATAGTATTGTGCTTGTAACTTTCTACAGACTATGTATTTTTAGTGAACATTGTTTTTAATGTAGTATAATACACAGAATCTGAGTTAAATTCACCCATTCCAATCCATTTTAGTTCGCTGATTCCTAGAATGTCAACGTTCACTCTTGCCATCTCCTGTTTGACCACTTCCAATTTGTCTTGATTCATGGACCTGACATTCCAGGTTCCTATGCAATATTGCTCTTTACAGCATTGGACCTTGCTTCTCTCACCAGTCACATCCACAACTGGGTATTGTTTTTGCTTTGGCTACATCCCTTCATTCTT